>NC_056741.1:1646759140-1646786640 GCF_019279795.1 Protopterus annectens | reverse complement strand
ATGAACAGATCAGCATAAGTGGGGGCAAAAGTAGCCCCCATTGCTGTTCCCTTTACCTGCAAGTACCACTGATTATGAAACATAAAAGCATTGTGTTCCAATACCAATCTAAGTAGATGAATCAAAAATTCTCCTTCTTGTTTGCTATATAAGCCTGACTGCATCATCCAAAATTCAACTGCTATAATCCCACCTGTATGTGGAATGCTGGTGTACAGCGATTGAACATCCAGGGTCCCCAAATAGTCATTAGCAGAGACTTGTATGTCATCCACCAATGATAAAAACTGTTTAGTATCTTGAATCCTTGTTGTAATTAATTTTAAAAGTGTTTTTAACTTATATTCAAGATATTCAGAAAGGGGTTCAGTCAATGAAACACGACCCGCCACTATAGGGCGCCCTGGTGGTTTATCAAGTCTTTTATGTATTTTGGGAACCATGTAAAAATATTGTGCCACTGGATTTTCAACTTGCAGTTGTCCCTTTAAATTGGGGGTAATAATTCCTTGTTCAGTAGCTTGTTGTAAAAACTTATCTATCTTGATTTTGTGTTCCAATGTGGGATCATGACTCAATGATGAATAAAACTGTGTATCTGACAACTGCCGATTTGCCTCTTATATATATATATATATATATATATATATATATATATATGTATAAAAACACACACATATATATATATATATATATATATATATATATATATATGTGTGTGTGTGTGTTTTTATACATATATATATATATATGTGTGTGTGTGTTTTTATACATATATATATATATATATATATATATATATATATATGTGTGTGTGTGTGTGTTTTTATACATATATATATATATATATATATATATATATGTGTGTGTGTTTTTATACATATATATATATATATATATATATGTGTGTGTGTGTGTGTGTTTTTATACATATATATATATATATATATATATATATATATATATATATATATATGTGTGTGTGTGTTTTTATACATATATATATATATATATATATGTGTGTGTTTTTCCTAACATAAAAGCTGACTTGCTGATTTCCCATCTCCCCACAGCATCAGCAGAAGTAAAGCCAATTTTTTTTGTCTTTACACTTTACTGCATGCAGTACCTTTACTTTAGTGCGAGTATAAGTAAAATGTTTGAGGAGTACATAGTGTGATTTTGCATGGCCAGCCTTTTTATAGTGAACTGCAGTGATGTACTTATGAAAATGTCCTCTTATTGATGTATGGTTTAATATACTCACCTATTACATAATTTATTCTCTTGCTTTTTGTTTACTGAAATGTGCAAATTTCAGTATATGTTTTCTTTTCTTTTTTGGGGAAAGTGATGTATGATTAAACAGTAAATCTTTCTCCAGTGTGGGGAAGGTTGTATTCAAGAAACCCCTTGGATAAAAAATGCCATGAAGAGAAAATCCATTGTACAATTTATACAGTTGCAAAATTAAATAATTTATTTTTAAATAAATTGTACTGTTACAGTTTGCCTCAGTGGTGGTGTCCTTTAGCTCTGCAATATCATTCACCAGAGTTTACCTGTATATTAGTGATCAACAGCTGATATGCTCATAATTTTTTTAAGTCTTCAGGGTATGTTAGCATGAGGGAAGTGATAGTTTAATTTAATTAAGCTATTTGTTAGTACTTCCCCGGGACTGCTTTAGCCATGTAAGCAGATGTCAAGATGTTTTTTAAAAGATGTTTTCTTGTCTTTGTATTTGCTAACTTGTCAATGCTTTTCAGGTCAGTGGAATGGTATATCCTTCAGGTAGTTTTGCAATTTTTTATATGCAACAGAAGTTAATTTCAGCCAAGTATATTAGAGGGATGGGGCATTTGGTAATATCTAGTACCAATTACTAAATATTCCATTGTATTATATACTGATATTTTAGCATTTCAGCTTCAATATTTATAAAAACTTGCAGACTGCTTATATCACCAAATGCATGAATCTCTAAAGCATCTTCATTGAAATATCTTGGGGCTCTGTATGATTTCATTCTAATTTTTATACATTAACACTGAGAAAACCTGACATAAAGTTATCAGTCAGTATCAATTACTTTTGATGTTACATCTTCATCCCAAAACTAGATTATGTGTGCCCTTTGTCAGCACTGATAATAGTGCAGTATTCCAGACTACTGTTATCAAAACCTGATGTTCTGTAACACATTCAGTCCTGACAGAACATCATTGTAATATACTGCATACAGCTACTTGCCTGGCTGTCCTGAGCCTGAGATAAGTAGTTTATAAGTTATTGCATTTCAACATTTGTCTTTTTTTGCATTATATACCTGCAACTCCCACACATCCGTCTGATTTAGACCCAAAGACCAAGGGACTGCTTACCTTTGTGTCACAATTACAGCAGAATGAGCATTTCCAGAACGTCACCTGCTGCATTGTACAAATACCAGAAATATAGCATCATTGTGTCATTTTTAAATACTAAAGTACATGGCCATCTCACACACTTCAGGATAATGACTGACTCTGTCCTCCTCTGTCACTGTAACCTTCTGTTAATTTCTAAATGATTCCAGACATAATGTAAACTCCCACTGATTAACATTTAACACAACTCACCATACAATTTTCATGTCCTTCTCATAATCACTCTCTGCATAACTGCTATCTGATTTCTTTCTCCTAGTATATAAAATCCTACACTTCATGCTTACTATGTGAATCAACATGTCTGACATTCTTATCAATATGCTGATTCTTACTGAGAGGTTTAATATACCAAACTCTATGTATGGGGGTGGGTGTATATATGTCGATACGTAAACCTCATTATTTAAAGATGTATTACTCTGATGGCCATCTTCAGCAGTCTTTAAGCATTAGAACCACTTAGTAGACAAAGTCTTCTCAGGCTGGCATTACACCCTCCTCCTTTTCCCATCAGGCACAGCATTCTTTGCCACCATTGCAGTGCTTCAGATAGAGAATAAAATAGTTCTTGGTGTTTTTTTTTTTTTTTTGGAGTTTTGAGTGTCAGTATGAGTGACTTATGCTGTACTTCCACAAAGAAAGGGCAAACAAATTAGAGCATGATGTGCAAGAATTGCTTAAAAACCCCTTGACAGAAAATTGTAACATCCACGGTTATACATCCTTGAATCTCATCAACCCTCATGGCCTGCGATATGGAGAAGGCTGATAGGACTGCAACAACAGGGACTGGTATAGGTATTCACCAGATCTCCTGGTTGTACCTGACCCAGTTCTCCATGGATACTAAGGCAACCTATATAGACTCTCCCTTTAGGGTCCTGTCCTGTTCTGTCAGGAAGTAAACCAGCATCTGTAAATTTGAAGTTAATAGGAAAGGCCATACCAGCTGTAGGCATTAGGCCTCATTCTCCACACTGTTTTTTTACCTGACCTCATAAGAGCCAGCATTCGGTATGTTTCTAGTCTCTACAACAGCCACAGTGGCAGGATGGTGCTAGGAACAGACAGCTACCCCAAACTCCATCTACCCCAGTAAAGTCCTGGCTCTAGGGGCTGGAGGCCCCAATGACCTCAAGAAGTCTGCAGTCAACTCCACAGCAGACTGCAACACCTCTAATTCTTTGCCTGCTGGCAGTTAACTATCCCTGCATGTCACAGCATGCAGAAAGAAAATTCAAGGAGTCAGTGGACTGTTGGACAGTTTATAACCTGGCTGAAGAAGTCACTACAGCACCCTGCTGCTGGTTAAAAAAAAGCTTTTTTCTTTTAAACTGTAGCAAAGTTACTACAGTTTATAATCTGCCTGCACTGAGTACTACAGCACTCAAGTTTTAGTTAAAGGAAAAAAAAAGATTTTCTTTTACTTTTAAAACTACAGCACTTAAGTTTGATCACTAATGCTATACCAACTTTTAAAAACTGGTATGTATTAAACGGCTACCAACCTTTAAAAACTGGTATGTATTAAATGGCAATCAGGATTGGCTGATTGCTTACCCCCTAACACTCTGAGTCTGGAGCGGTTGCCCCTACCACCCAGCCTTAGCTTGACTACTGGTTATAATATAATCTTATGATACTTGTATAATTGGCAATAGAAATAAAAGCCACAGAAACTTGAAATTAGTCAATAAAACACCGCTTCAGGCCAATTTATTCCAAGACAAATGATACACACATTAACGCTCCCTGAAAATTTGCATTTTCGTTTAAGCATCTGATGAAGTTGGTTTAAACGAAAACGCACATTTTCAGGGAGCATTAATGTGTGTATCATTTGTCTTGGAATAAAGTGGCCTGAAGCGGTGTTTTATTGACTAATTTCAAGTTTCTGTGGCTTTTACTTCTATTGCCAGTTGTACAAGAATTTGTAGTTTATTTTGGAAATTTTCTTCTTCTTTTTCGTATAATCTTATGATACCCATATATATAATTAGCTATGAACCTGCTTATACTCCACCTCTTATTTATAATATCAACATGTTCTGCCCTACCTGGGTCCTTCCCCACCTTCTTTTCTCTAACTTTCTAAGCACTAATTACATGATCTGTAATTTGCTTGAAAAACCCACTTATACACCTCTTGAAATGCTTAATGTTTAACATCCACTAATGCATAAATATCTTTTAGATTGTGATAGTTGTCTGCCTTTCTTGTTTATTTATTTATTTATTTGACATTTGTTGACCGGGTTGGTCCAGCTGGGACAGAGCCCTTTTTCAGTGGAGGCCCGGGGAGAAAAGCTCCATAGTTAATGCATACATTTAAATAGACTTAGTATAAGATGATAATACAAAATCAAAAAAGATAATAATACAAAATCACAATTAGTCTCTACATATCAGCATATATTAGGGTACAGTGCAGAGTAAAAAAGAAAACAGTACAGATAAAATTTACAAGGCAAAGAATAGTGGTTACGGTGAGGTAAAAGGTAATTCGGTAAGCATTTCTAAGCTTAGTCTATCAACTGTTGAAAGTTCTACATCAGTACAGACCAAACTGGCTGTGAAAGGGAGAAGAGAAGGTAGCATGAAAGATCTTTTTAAGAATATAGGTTTGAGGCAGAGAGTTAGTAAAGATGGTCTGCAGTGTTGAAGTGAAGAGTGATGAGCAGGAAGGTAGGGTTTCATTGAAGCAGAAATAAAGTGAGATAGTGGGTGGGCTCTAGGGATGGGTCAGTCAGAGGGGAGTTAGCATAGACATAGTTTACTTTAGCTTAAGTGATTTTTTACTGCCTTTCGGAAATGTAGTGCTTATATCTATATTATTTATTTATTTATTTATATTTGTTGACCGGGAGTGTCCAACTGGACGTAGGTCCTTTTTCAGCTGAGGCCCGGGGAGAAAAGCTCCACAGTTAAAATAAACAGACAGTAGTTACATTGGATTACGTAGCAATTAACAATTTACATAGCAATTACTTACAACATATTAACAGATGAAGAACATAGTACATCAGTAGACAACTAGAATCTTTATCTGTGAAGTACATAACAGGCATTAACAAATGTTAAAATAAGAAGTTCCTGCTGTATAAGTACTAGGCTTATGGGCATATGAGCTTGCTATAATCAAGGTAGTTAGTGGAGTGGAAAGAAAGGTAGTGGTTGGATGGGGTGGGTGATATTAGAGTGGGAGTTGCAAGGGCATAGCCAGCATGTTTTTAGGTGCACTTTTAGTAAAGTTTTGAAGTGGGTGCATGATGGTATGGAGGTAATTGTGGGTGGGAGGGAGTTCCATAATTTGGCTATGGTGCAAGAGAATAGTGCTTCACCAGCAGAGTTATTGGCTTTAGTGATCTGCAAGTGATTTTTGTTACTGGATCTTAGTGGTCTGGTGGTGCGATAGGGTTGGAGTAGATTCCGGAGGGATGGGACATTTAGTGGATGGTTTACTAGTTTGTGGGCGAGTGAGAGTTGATACCATTGAAGGAGGTGAGGGAGTTCAAGCCAGCCCAGTTCAGCAAGTGAGAGACAGTGGTGACTACGGTAGGATGCCCCTGTGGCGAATTTGGTAATTTTGTTGTAGCAGGTCTCTAGCTTGTTAAGATTGCATTGCCTTAGGTTGGTATATATTGGAGAGGCATAAAGTAGGGTGGAGATAAGTTGGGAATTTGCTATTGAAATCTTTGCTGCTTTGGTGAGAAGATGCTTATTTCTGTATAATGCTCCTAGTTTTTTGTGGACTTTTTTTATGGTCATGGATATGTGAATGTCAAATTTTAGTTTATAGTCTATTTCCACTCCTAGCAATTTGGTGTGTTCAGTTGGGTATATAGTGGTGTTATCTTTTGCTATGATGTTAAAGTGAGAGTTGTTTTGAGTATGTTTGGTGGGTTGGAAGATGAGTAGTTTAGTTTTGTTTGGGTTGAGTATTAATTGAGCATCGGATAACCAAGTTTCAACAGAGGAAAAGGCTTCCTGTGTAACTTTTTGCAGTTTGGGTAGGGACTGGGCTGAGCAGATGATGGTCGAGTCATCTGCGTATTGTATGAGAGTGCCATGTATTAAAGCAGACAAACAGAAACCAGTAAAATGCACAAAAGCAGTCCGGACAAGCACCGTAAAGCCCAAAAAAATGTTAAAGTCCTTATTGTGAAGGCTGTTTGCAATACAAGCTGTAACACTGAAATTGAAATCCACTTGCACGTATAAAGCCACACTGAAGTCGGAAAAAACTTAAACCTTAACGCACTTTATTGTTAAAACAAGCGTTTTCGCTGTGGTTAAAACTACAGCTTCATCAGAGGCAAAAGTAAAATGCAGTGTCAGAGTCAAGTTTTTATGCAACACACCCTCGCCTTAATTAGTAATGCAATCACAATGAAGGCGTGTTAGCAGCATTTCTTGCAAAAGTAAATTCAGGGAATGAAAGCTCTGTTTAGGAGCATTCTCAAAAGTATGTAATTTCATACTTTTAAAACAGTTGGAAACCATAAAACATTGATGCATCAGCAGTTTGTTACATTCATATACCAAGCAAATGTGCATTAAAAGCATGAAAGTGTGTAAGAAATATATACACAATAAAAGCAGTCTAAAAACAATGCATAACAGTTCTGCATATAAAAAATGTTTATAGAAAAGTGTTTGTAAAAAAGTATCTAGTGAAATCACTACCTGCAACTGCAGTTGGAAGCCTTGCTAAGTATAAATCTTAACAGTGGTGGAAAGTATATGTTACTACAAATTACTATTAAAGTAAAAGTAAAATGAAGTGAAAAGTGAAGTAAGACAAAGGTAAAGGAGTTATCTTTTATAGCTCCTCATTTTCAGGACACAGGCTATATTGCAATGTTCATTCAAACCTGGGTACGAAAATGAGTCTAGTAATATTTGCCATTCTAGCTCCTTATTCTCCAAAAAGAGAGGTACTGGACCCCCTCTTTCTGTTTTCTTGACCTGGTCAATTGCAATAAAATGAAAGCTATGTCCTTGATGTTTCATTACGTGTTTAGCTAAAGCGTTTTCTTTTTTCAGTTTCCTTATGGCATAATCATGTTGGTACAGCCTGTCCCGTAGTCAGACTTGCCTATGTAAAATGCTTCACAGCAGTTACACTTAGCTAAATAGACTATGGATCTAGAATCACAGTTAAGCTTATGTGTAATGTGGTACTTTTGTTGCGTATTACAAAGGAATTGGAAGCCTTCACAAGGTGGCAATAGTTACATGCCCCGCACTGAAAACAGCCTTTTGTTCTAGTCATTAGCTCCGTCTGTTTACTTCTTTCTAGCAAAGTTTTCAAATTATTGCCTCTCCTATATGCTATCAGAGGTTTTGTGCCTAACTTGTCCATGAGTTCCTCATTATTTGTTATGTAATACCAAATTTTATAAAGTATTATTTGAATATTCCTCGAGTCAATACTGTAATTTGTGATGAAACTATTTACAAACGAGGTCCCTGTTATCTCAGTGTTGGAGGTTGCCCTAAGAAAGGGTATGTTCTCCCCAACCCCCGGATTAGCCTCTAAGTCTTCCTCTTGTCCACTGAAAATTTTGTGTGGAAGTAAGGGTAGAAATTGACCTTCCCTTCTTTTATTATTGACCTCATCCAATATTTCTTCAAGTATGGTGGCAGAGGATAGATTATTTGTGAAAACAGAGAAGAGTAGGGATCCAAGGATGGATCCTTGGGGAACCCCTATGGAGACAGATAGTTGGGGAGATATGTCATTCTGCCATACAACGGATTGTTGGCGGTCAGACAGGTAACTCTGAAACCAGTTGATGACTGATTGTGAGAAGGATAGGTTATTGAGGACAGAGATAAGTTGTTTGTGTGGGACCATGTCAAATGCTTTAGATAGGTCTAGGAAAGTAGCAGAGGAGAGATAGCCATTGTTTTTATGCTGAAGGATAGTGTTAGTAAAGGAGAATAAGGCAGTGGTGGTGCTATGGTTTGGTCGGAAACCATGCTGAGTATTGGGAAGGAGGTTGTTAGTAAGGAGGTAGTCTGAGACCTGAGAGTGTATGCATCTCTCTAGTATTTTGGAGAGTGGAGAGAGAATAGCTATGGGGTGGTAACTGGTTAGTTCTGTGGAGGGTCCGCCTTTGTGGGTGGGAATTATATGTGATACTTTCCACGGTGTGGGAACATAACTTTCTGACAGAGATCGGTTAATCAAGATGGATACTGGGTAGGCCAGAGCATCAGCTGCGATTTGTAGGTATTCACTTGGGAGGTTGTCTGCTGCTAATTTGGTGGGTTTAAGTTTAGTTAATATAAATATATTGGCATATATAAAGTATTAATCTAATTAGCAAATGAGTGCATAATTGTTAAAGTACATTACTTAATGTCTGTTTGTGTATATTATTGAATGTCTGTTTCAAAACGTTTGTAATATAGCAGAGCTTTTCTCCCTGGGCCTCTGCTAAAAAGAGTTTTTGAGTAAAACTAGTTACACAGATCCAGTAAACAAAAACAAAATAAAAATATATAAAAAAAAAAATTAAAAGCCAGATGAGTTATGGTGATGTATTGTTGTCTAGTGTATTGCTTGAAATGTTGGGACCTGCTACAGCAAGTCCCAGAATACAGAGATTGAATAGCTGAAAGATCGGACCTATGTATACTAAGTCTGAGATGTCATTTCTCAAAATATCCCCTTGTCTCTGAGGTATGGTAATCTCGGAACTGGTATATATAAGTTTGGGGAGTGTTGTGTGGTGGGGTCCCCCCCCCACAAAAAGAAATTTAAAGAGGAAGCATGATTTTCAAAATTTGCTCTTCTCCTGTGTTTTTGGATTTTTTTTTTCAGCTTGGTGGCTCTCACCATTTCGAGTGTCAACATTTCAGTAGGGAGCCTACATATATATATATATATATATATATATATATATATATATTTAGTTTATGGTGATGCCTTATTGTGTACAAGTGTGAATAGTGGAGTCCCGTGCCTCAATCAGTTGATGTTTGGTGGTGGCAGTGAGGAGCCAGTCATCTAGATATGGAAACACCCACAATCGTACATACCTCGGGTGAGCCATGACTACTGCCATGCATTTGGTGAATAGCCTGGGGGCTGTGGTGAGACCAAAGAGCAGGGCTCTGAACAGGTAATGACTGGCTCCAAGCAGGAAGCGTAAATACCTCCTGGATCGCCTGTCCATTTTTATGTGGTAGTATGCATCCTGGAGATCGATAGAGCACACCCAATTGTCCTGACCCAAAAAGGGAAGAATGGACCACAGTGTTACCATCCAGAACATTGTTTACTTGACTGATTTGTTCAGTTTGCTGAGATCCAAAATGGGCCTCCAGTCCCCTGTCTATTTTGGAACAAAAAAGAACCTTGAGTAAGCACCGGATTCGATTTGGTCTGTGGGGACTTTTTGGATGGCACTTTTTTCTAGCAACCTTTGAACTTCTTGGTTTGCTAGATCCCGAAGATTAGGTGGAACATCTGGGATTGACTGTTGTTTTCTTGTAAGGGGTGGTTGGGAGAAGGGAATTTTTTTTAACCTCTGGATATTATCGATAGTACCCATGTATCTACAGTGATTGTTTCCCAGGCTTTTGGGTATGAGGATAATCTGCCCCTGACTACCTCCAGAGGTGGACAATTGGGCCTCATTTCAGGAGTACTGGAAGGGCCTGCCAGAGAAAGTGTCTGTCGGCCTGATTCTGCGATGCCCCACCTGCCATGAGATCGGCATCTCCCGTTATTATTTCCCCCTTTGCCCCTGGGAGAAAAATCTCCACGTGTTTCAGGTGAAACTCCCTGAGATTTCCGGAACCACATCGTCTCGCTCTTCTGAACTTTGGGGTAAGGTCTAGAGGGAGCGGAAAAATGTACTCCCACAGCAGAGAGAGTTTTGCCATCCCATTCACACCTGGTAAGAGTCTCTTTTACTGTAGCCTCGAACAGTGATGAGCCATCAAAGGGGGTGTTGGTAAAGGAGGACTTGAAGGGCTCCACAAATTGACAAAGTCACATCCAGGAGTGTCTGTGCAAGGCAACTCCTGTACCTGCTGCCCAACTCGCTCCGTCTGCTGTGTAAGAAATCAGCCGCATACAGGAGGTAACTACAGAAGTCAAGGTCGCAAGCTGTGAAACTGCATTGCCCACAGCTTGCAACCTTAACTACAGAAGTCAAGGTTGCAAGCTGGGAAGCCACATTGCCCACAGCTCCTTCAGCTGTAGGATCCTGTAGGGTATCTCTCAACTCCTTTAGGAGATCCCTCTGAAGGCATGTAAAGTGGGACAAATAATTCAGCAATCTAAGAGTAAAGGCTGCTGAAGAAAACATACGCTTCCCATACCTGTCCATCAGACGGGACTCTCTGTTCGGCGGATAGACAGAAGAAAAAGTTTCCGCTAGTTATTTCTTGGTGGCTGCTGCCATCACCATAGCATCAACAGGCACACCCTTTGATGGAAAAGGCTTGTCATCTGGAGCAGTCATGAATTTATTGGGCTTCCTCGGAACTGGCTCCATAGTCTCTGGAGAGCTCCATGCCTTCCAACTCACTAGGGCCAGGAGCAGGTCGAAAGGAGGAGACACCCAAGAGGTGAAAGGTCAGGAACCAAATGCATCCAGGTACACAGGCTCATCCTCAGAAGGGGCAAGGGATTTCCAGCCACCCCTCTGTCTAAGGATTTCCAGGATGTTTGAAAAAGAGACATCCTCAGAGGGGGACCATGGGGATACTTCTGAGTCCTCCAAGTCCGTGTCTGATGTCAGAGACTAAGGGGAGTCCAAATGCTTCCTGTTGCATTTTTTCTTCTTCTAAGGGACCTCCTCTGAGGGGTGCTCTGGGGAGGTCTCGGAAGAAGTGGGGTCACCCAATGGAGCATCCTGGGGCATGGGTTCCCTACACTTGGGGGGGGTTCGGAGGCAGACACTGGCACTGAAGCTGTAGGAGCCAATGGAGCCGAGGGTGGATCAGTTTCAGAGGACAGCACACTCCTCATCACCTCAAAGGCATAGCGTTCCCAGCCCATAAGAGTCCCTGGCTCTGAAGAGACTGGGGATCTCCTCCAAACCAAGAGTGGTGGCTCCGAGGCTGATGTAGGAGCCAAGCTCACCTGTACCAAAGCTCCGAGAGGGAGAGCGGGGTCAGACAAGGGTCCAGTGCCACTTCTCCCCTCGGAGCCGATGAGAGAGCATCGACCCCCAGATCCCTCAATAGACTGAGTTAATGAGGAGATCGGAGTGGTACTCGGAACCAAGAGACCAGTGGTAATCCACCACAATGACTGCCATGCACTCTGGCTCCGAACTCAAGGGAGTCCGAGGAGGGACCATTAATGGTGTGGGTTGGACTGTCGGTACCACTTCCTTCTGGGCTGGGCTCAATAATAATTTCGCTAATGCCAGTGTCTTGAGAAGCCTCTTCACCATCCTCTCCACATCATCATCTGAAAGACTCCTGGATGACCGAGAGGAATGGGTGGAAAACCGATGACTGCCTGCCACAGATTGCAAAAGTGGAGACTGTGGAACAGACCACACCAGTTCCAGAGAGGGAGACCTGGTTCTCTTGTGAGTCCTGACTGGCTCCGAGACTACTGATGGAACCAGCTGAGAAGGAGCTTTGTCAGAACCAACACTCTGATCTGACAAACTTGAAGTTTTGTCCTTTGCTTTCGATGACTCTGAAATCGGAGTCAATGAGGACGATGGCATAATGGACTTGTCCTGTTTTTTAATTGGTGAGTACTCTCAGAAGAAGCATCGAAGGGGCTCTTCAATAAGCCTCGCAAAATCAACTTATTTTTCCTCTCCTGCAGGACCCGAGAACTGAAGGCATGACATATAGAACATGAGTCCTGCAGGTGCACAGCCCCTAAGCAATAAACACAACTCGTGTGGCCGTCCGTAAGAGACATCTTTTGGCAACACGAGTCACACTTTTTGAAACCCAAAGGTTTTGTCTCTTTGGTGGAATCCTTAGACATGCTATCAACAAACTACACCAAGAAAAATGATAGTAACAATAAACCTGCAGTATGACTACAAACTATAACTTAAACTTTAATTTTTTTTTTTTTTTAAAGAAAGAAGAAGGATGGAAGGGGAAGAGCCTAAACTAAATACAGCGAACTCCCCCACCCAAGGAGAGCCTCTAACTTAAACGGCTGCTCCTGTAAAGGTAAATAAAGAAAAGAGAGCCTCTGAATAAAAAGTGGGGCTGGAAAGATAAGAACCCTCTGCTATAAAAAGGGTTCACAAGAACAAGGAAGGCCTAAAGAAAAACGATGGCCACTACAACCACAAAAAACCGCAGTGGAAAGATTTGAAAAAGTGCTAATCTAAGAAGAAAACACCCAAACACTCTATAAAATTCAGAAAACTAACACCATCTTGACTAAAAGTTAGAAATTAGCAAAAAAGAAAAAAAAAACACTTAGGATATCCTGAGCCAGTATGAGCAATCTTGATGCTGCAAGCGGAAAACGAGATCTGGGTAACTATAGCTAGGCATGTTGGGATAGGGGCTAGCCTCGAGTCAGTAAAAGCTCTCGAGCTATAGTATACAGCCAAGTCAGAGCCGAGGATTGGCTCTGAACCAGACAGCAAGAACGAAGGTGAGATAGGGACAACATAACATCATATAGTATATCTGCCAATAATATTCAATATGTGTCTCGTTAAACTCAAATACTGTGCATTAAAAAGCTACAACCTAAAAAGGCTAAACCATCATGAAAATCATGCATGTGTTATATGCTGTACATCATCTATCTCTGCTGATTGTTATTATTTTTTTTTAACATTAGTCTACTCTTTAAAATATTGATTGTGCTTCCCTACTTTCATTAGGTTCATAGGTGTGTACTAGGCTAATGGCCCTGGAGCCTTTACAAACCTAGCCCATAGAAGTGCCCTGGCATCCTGCCACCCGAAGTTAGTTCCCAGTGCCTCTGTGAAATAGAGCCACTGGAGTGATCCCTGGGGTGTACTTTCTATTACCCATCCACTCATCAAGATTCCTCTTGAAGAGGGACAGTGAGGTGCTCTGCTTGACATGTATGAGAAGTCTATTCTGGTGCATGGGCAGTCTCTGGGTGAGGAACCTGTCTCTTCAGTATGTTCTGTTGATTGTGGTAATGAGGTTGAGGTCTCTGGAGCATGTGATGTGGACGGATTGGGATTTCTTTAGATGTAGCATTTCTAACAGAGCTGGGTCAGACATGACTTTATAAGTCAAGCAGAGATCGCCTCTAAGTAGGCGATATGAGACAGAGAATAGCTGGAGTCCTTTGAGTGTGTCCATGTACGACATGTGTTTAATGCCTAGGATCCTCTTTGTGAGGTACTTCTGTGGCCTCTCCAGCTGTTGCAGGTGTCTAGTGAGGTACATGCCAAATGGGCATTATACTCAATGATTGGTCTAATGAGGGAAGAGTAGAGAGACGAAGAGTTCTTTCTTCCTGGATGCAAAACCCTTGGTAATGAGATGTGCCACATAGAAGGACTTTCTGACCACAGTGGCAATGTGGTGGTTAAAGGAGAGGCTGCTGTCAACCTGCGTCCCCAGATCTCTTATAACGACTTCAGTGTTCAGTGGGCTCCCATTGATGTGGTACTTAGTGGGAGCTGAGATTTTACCAAAGGGGATGACAACACATTTTTTGGCATTAAGCTTAAGCCCATGGTTTCGACACCAGTCATTGGTTTTAGTGAGGCCTTACTGTAGGATGTCTGCATCACTTGGGGAGTTAACAATGGCTCCCAGCTTGCAGTCATCTGCGAACTTGGTCAGCCAGAGTCCCTTTGTGTTGGCCTGTTCTTCTGAAAAGTAGATGCCGAACAGGAGAGGACGCAGGACTGATCCCTGTGGGACTCTACTTGTGACTGGTCAGCAGTCTGACTTGGAGTCTACTACTTTCACACTGTGTTCTATCTGTGAGCCAATTTGCAACCCACCTAGTGATATAGGGGTTGATGCCTAGTTTGGTGAGTTTATCAATAATTCCCGAGTGAGGAATGGTATCAAAGGCCTTGGCCAGATTGAGGTAGGCTGTATGCACTGCCTTATCCTCATCCACAGCCCTGGTGACTGACTCAAAGAAGTCAACCAGTTTGAGCAAGCATGCTCTCATTTTCACAAAGCCAAACTGTGTAGGGTCTAGAATTTGGCAATTTCCTATATCTTTGTTAATCAGGTCCATGATGATGTGCTCCATAGCTTTACTTATTAGACTCGTCAGGCTAATGGGGCGATAATTCCCAGGGTTTGTAGTTGCTCCCCCTTTATGGAGAGGGATGATTGTAGCAGTGCCCCACTTGGTAGGGACAAAGCCTGAGGTGAGGCTGTGACTGAACAGGGCATACAGATGCAGTGCCAGTTCGCTTTGTAGTTTATGTAGAACACAGTCAGGGATATTATCAGGTCCCATGGAAGCTGTATTACTGGCCTTGGATAATACAGCTTTCACCTGTGCTGCAGTAATGCTGAGTGCCTAGCATTCTTCCGGTATTGTGATTGGTCCTTTGGGGGGGGGGGGTAAAGTTGGCACTGAATCTATCAGCCTGTATGTTGGCAATATCTGTTGGCTCAGTATAGGAGGTACCATTGTGCAGTAACTCAGAGCAAATCTGGGTATTTCCATAGAGGTTCCTAATATAACTATAGAAGGCTTTGTGATTGTTTTTAGTGTCTGCCATAATTCTGCCTTCATATCTGGCTTTAGAGGATTTGATGAGGGACCTCAACTTTTTGTTGAGGCTAATAAGGGAGTTTTTCCAGTCTTGGGAATTCACCTTTTTCTGCAACAGTTTCTTCCTTTTGTTGTAGAGTTTGTTAATGGCAGAGGATCACCAGATTGGCTTCCTTTTTTTGGAGGAGAGTGTCTTGGTTCTGTTGGGTATGGCTAGTTCCATGCATTTATGTACATGTTCGTAAAGAGCATTGGTGTATGATTCGGCAGTCATGCAGCTATTTTCCATTGGCATGGGTCCTGTGAAGTTAGACACCTCTGTTTTTAGGAGCCCATAGTCGGCTTTGGAGAAGTTTTTCAAGGTGGTTACCTTTGCAAGGGGTGTGGGTGAGATGTGGATTTACATGGTGATTAGTTTATGGTCAGATCTGACCAGGGATGGCTTGACTACTGGTGAAGAGCAATGGTCATCCATGTTAGTAACAACCAGGTCAAAGATGGTGCCTCATCTAGTCGGGGTCAGAATGAGCTGGTCCAGGGCATTGAAACTGATGAATTACAGGAAGCGTTGGGCCAGTGTATTGGTCTTTGAGTAGTTTTCCCAGTTGATGGAGGGGTAGTTGAAGTCTCCTAGTATGAGAGTGTTGGGTTGGACCTTGATAGATTCCAGGGTGCTTAGGCACATGGAGTGAGAGTCTAGGGACATGGCTGGGGACCTATATCAGGCTATGACCTGGATCACCATCTTACCCAATGTTAGTTGTACCTGAAGTATCTCAGATGTGTTATGCTGAACTACTAGTCTGGAGCTGTGCATATCCTTTATGAATATTGAGACACCACTGCCTTTGGAGCTATGGTCCACGTTTTGGGGCTGAAAGGTGTGGAATGAGTTATAGCCTAGTAGCATAGGTTTGCTTTCTGCTGCTTTAAACCAGGTCTCCATTACAGCACAAATGTTGATGTTCTCCATTTTGAGGAGTGCTTCGAGCGAGTGCATCTTGAGATTTAGACTTCTAACATTGAGTAGCAAGACTCTCAGATTGCATTTATTTATAGCTGTTACGGTGGTAATTTTGGCCTTTGGAACACCACCTAAAAAAGGCACTATAGGGCGGTAGCAAGAGCCTTAGCCAGTACCCGGAAGCTCAGGGGTGACAGATGTAGGCCATCTCTAGCAAAAGCATTGAGGTCTGTCAATCATGTCATTCCAAGCAAACAGATACTGGATGCCATTAGAATGACACCAGAAACTTAGCCAATTGTTGAAGTCAGTCATTTTTTTTGTACTGCGGTATCATTCTGAGTGATGGTAGGATACTGCTCAGGGCTAGGGTCATACCTGCCTGAGCCACATAATCCAAGAGCCCCACCATGTCTCTTTTCTTGTAGTCCAGGGAGGTGCATCTCAGATCATTCACACTCACATAGACAATGACAAAGTCATACTTGTACTTGTGGACTGACCTGAGTGCATGTGTTATGTGTCAGATTCTGGCACCTGATAAGACACCTGACTGTTCAGCCTAGTGAGTGGGACATCTGTGTTCCTCACTATTGAGTCACCTATGATTAATGTATTGGACAAGGTGTTTAGCCTTAGGGGCTTAGTTTGAGGGGTACACTGTTGAGGTGAGGTATGTGTCCTGTGGTCTGTGCTGTGTTGTGGTAGTTGAGTGCGTTTCTGTCTTGGAGGTCTCTGTTGTTTGGGTAAATTTCTATTGAGAGCCTCCGTGAAAGTGGGTGTGTGGTTAGCATTTTATGTGAGAGATGTGATGGTGGGTGATCTGGAGGGCTATGTGTTCCATGTGGTGTGGTGCAGGTGTTGACCCTCTCCTCTTGACCAGCTTGTCAAGTCCTGGCTGGAGAGTGTGCAGCTTCCAGTTTGTTGATATAAGTGCATCTCTCACAAGTCTGAGTGTTGGGAGGTAAGAGAAGAGGGTTGTCTGTGTACATGAGACAGTTGCTACACTGCCTCAGAATGCCCCCAAGTGCACCAGGTTAATAGGAGAAAGCACAGGGAACTGCCCTTTAATCATGTCAGGAGGGATGGTCATAACTACTAAGTACTGGAGCTATTTCCCTGAAGAACAACTAGTGCTGATGGCATTAGTGGATTTATATTTTGGAAAGTTTTTAAAGAAAGTATATCTACCACCTGTTATTAGGTGGGACAGTCACAGTATGTTTTTATTAGGTGCCTGAACTGTACTCTAGGGAATCTTAGATCGCCCACACACAGACGTTTCCTCATCATTTGTTGTTGGACCTAGTACATTGGCATACTGGGTTTGTGACACTTTGAGGGACACCCCATAGACTGTTTGTTTCTATGCTAATATTGTATTGTTTTCCCAGCCCCATTTTATTTATTTATACACATTTGATTACCAGGTATGTGAACTGGTCCAGGGACACTTTTCAGCCACACCATAAGCACAAGTCAGGAATCTACAAAGGATCCATTTGAATGGCAAAACAAGATATTTGACAGCAAAACAAAAGGCAATTCTGGTATTTTACACTAGTAAAGAAACAATGATTACAGTATATCACATATACTGTTAAAACAGTTAGCAGGATCACGCCATCATAAATATAATGGGTTGTCTCTTCAGGCAGAATAGAAACTTAGTATTGTGCAAAATTAATGTTAGGTTTCAGACTACATCTGCTGGGTGGTAGACCTGACATTTTGAAGGAGTGCACAGCCTAATATATGCATTGTTTACATATAAAAATAGCATTTCCAACTCATTTGGTAGAGATTGTTATATTTTTGAGCAAATGAAAGTAGCAAACATAATTACGCTAACCATGGTCCTGAAAGAAGTTGCCACTGTAGCTATGGTTAAAGTAGTCTCTGAGTTTCTTTTGAATCTGGAGTTGTGTCCCTTTTCTAATATTTTGAGCTATGTATTTCCAAACTGCTGATACTGTTTTCTAGACATTCCTTTCCTTGAGTGAACTATCTGTGTAGCCTGCAAGATCAGACTGCTGTTTTTGTTTTTTCAACACTTATTCTTGCACTGCCTTGCACATCTATGTAATTAGCTGTGCCAAGCTGTAATGATTCTAGTGAGTAGTGCATCCATATGCCTATTGTTTGAGTCTGCTACAACAAGAATGTTATCATGTTTATCAGTATGTCTTAGGGACTGCTGCTTATGTTATAAACAGTAGTGTGGCCACTGGGTGAGCTGTGTTTATATTGCTAAGGTCCATTGTATATATAATTAATATACACTATTGGGCTCCAAGCTACCAAACTTGACCTAGTTCACATCCATAGACTACCAGGAATGTGAATTTGTTTTAATTAGTTATTACATCTGAGCTAATATTGTGACTGCCTACTAGTAGTAATTCGTTTTTATTTGGAGTAATTGCCGTTTTATTTTTCTGAGAGAAGGTAAATGAGTGCTGGTCAGGACATAAACTTGCTATTGGCTTGCTAGCAGCTGCTTCTTGCTAATGGCTGCTTTGTTTATCACTGGTTTATCATTCACTGCATTGTGCAGTTCTGTGCCTACTTGTGCCTTGCTGCAGCATGCTGTGCTGCTCATACAACTGCCCTAACATACACTAGTAGCCAGTGAGTGCTCAGTCGACAGTTATACTGCACTGTCACATTTTTATGGCACCCATTCCTGTAACCTGACTCACGTAGACCAAATACTACTAGCTACATTTGTGCCACCCATGCCTATAAATGTCACTTGTCACTATATGTACCAAATATACTGATACTTTAACAATTTTTGTTATAACAAAGTCTAAAAACCCAGATAGCCCAATACGAGAAAACAATACCTTTCCCTCATCATTAAAAACAAACCCTTCTCCCACTTTTAATATCCAACCAGTACCCACATCCTTAGTACTCAGACTGCCATCCAAACTAAAGCCATGCTCCCTATCTGCTGATAAACTTCCGCCCGAATATCTACAATTCACTGCCAGTGCAATTGCATACACTGTCAGTATTTTTATAAATCACTTCATCGCAGAATCTTATGTCCCCAATATATGGAAAAAAAATCTACTGTAACCCCATTACACAAAGGTGGGAATTCCAAAGAACTCTCCAACTATCTCCCTATCTCTATACTCTTCTCTCTATCAAACATACTATTAAAATGTATACATGCTCAACTTCTCAAACACCTCATTGACAATCATCTCATTGCCCCAACCCAGCATGGTTTCCATCCAGCGCACAGTATTATTACCGCACTACTGTCCTTTACCAACACAGTGAACAAAGCCTTAGACTAGGCTAGCTACATCAGTAATTATGCTAGATCTATCTAAGGCTGTTGGCACTGTGTCTCATGCTTTACTGCTAAAACAGATAGTACAATTGTGCTGCTCCTCTAATACTCGAACATGGTTTTCCTCCTACTTAGCTAACAGAGAACAATCAGTCAAATGGCTCAGTCATCAGTCAGAATACCAAGCCAATCATATATGCATCCCCCAAGGATCCATTCTTGGCCCTCTACTTTTTAATACCCTCATAAATAATCTACATAATTTTTTACCACAAAGTAAACTCTTTCAATATGCAGACTATTCCACCATTATCTCCTCTGACAATTTCTCTGATCTCCTAAAGCTCACACAAAGCTCATTTACATCCATTGGATCCTGGCTAAATGATTCTCAACTTCTACTGAACCCCAAAAAATCCAAACTCCTACTTTTCTCTACAAAACCACCACACACAGATTTTAAAATTTACTCACAAAATATGACAGAAATCGAACTAGTAAACTCTTCAAAACTACTAGGTATAACTATCGACAATAAGTTCACATTTCAGCAACATATCCTAAATACAATTAAGAAGACCCATTTAAAACTAGGTAAATTTATCGCCATAAAATTTATCTTGACACCGACACCAAAGTTAAGCTAGCCAACACACTACTCATTCCCTCCCTTCTGTATGGAAGTCCAATTTTTACCAACCAACATTCAACCATTTTTAATAAGCTTCAAGCATGTTATTATAAAATTGCTAAATTTGCCACTGGCCTGTCTAACCATACACATCAATGCCAAGCTCAACTGGGTTGAGTTTCCCCACTATCTACATCACACTCAACTTACTCTTGCCCATCACTTACTATTTAAACCAAATAACTGCCCTGAACTCCAATCTATCCTACAAGCATACACTCCTACCCGCACACTCAGATCCACTAATAAACATCTCTTAAAGGTAGACAAACCTAATAAGAGAGCTGGTCAGTGTCTGTACTCCCACAGGATTACCAAGATATGGAATACCATCCCCTCTCGCATCACTCAACTTGAATCACTCAAACCCTTTAAATCTGCTCTAAAATAACATTTTCTAAACAACCTCATCTGCTCCTGTACCACAAACGCCAAGCCACCATAACCATTTTCACATACCTTTATAACCTCAAACAAATTCATCATCTAGCAGCCATGAAATGCCCCCCTATTTCTATTTTTAATTTTTTTCCCTATATTATCATCAGCCTCTTTTTATCACAATCAATATTGTACTTGTGACTATATTAGTATATTCAATATCGTTATTACAGTGAAACAATGTTTTCCATATGTTGTAAATATATGCACCTGTTCGAACAACCATATGTACCTTTTATGTGATATATATATATATATATATATATATATATATATATATATATATATATATATATAATATGTTTTTTGCTTTGTATTATACAGTGTTTTGTGGAGCTGTTTTCCCCGGGCCTCCACTGAAAATGGGTCACTTGGCCCAGTGGACTTTCCTGGTTAACAAATGTCAATAAATAAATAAATGACTGTTACAGTAATGTACTGTGAGCATAAAACGTCATTGCACATGTGTTCTGCGTTTCTGTCCAATATCCATTCATCGCTTTATTTTCCACTCTAAGTTAAGTATTTTTAAACTACCATATCTGTATATTAATTAGCATATTCCTCAGAACATAATTATACACATTACCATGCCAGAGTGAAAAACACAATGGGATTGCCATCTATCTGATTTCCCAGCTTTCTAGTGTTAGACACACTGAGGCAGTGTAGTAACTGCCCCAGGCTCGCTGTGATCAGAAATGCAATCAGCATGTAAAAAGTATAGATATGTACTTAACTGGGAGGCAAGCCCCTGGCTCTGTCAGTTATGCTGATGGCTGTACTTAGTACAGACCCACAGCACCACATTACCTCTTCACATCACTTACACCATGAAGAAAATCCCTCTCAGTGACTCCTAGGGGGCATACTACTGTACATAGACCTTAACACAATCATACCTCGCCAACTGGCCACACTACTGTTTATACCACAAGCAACAGCCCCTAAGACAGACTGATAAACATGATAACATCCTTGTAGCAGACTCAAAAGTTAGGCATACAGATACATCACTCACAAGAATCAGCAAAGATTCAGTAACAGTCTGTTTTATTTTATTTGAATTTGTTTACCCGCTTACTGAACAGATCACAATTGAACAGCCAGATAAAAATATTTCACAGTTACTACAAAAACATTTAAGGAAAAATAGAGCAACATATTTAAGAGATTATTAACATCACAACATAATTGAAGATAATATAACAGAGAAAAATTTTTACAGCTTACAGACACAGGAAATTATAAAATGCACAGTATGTATTGCATGTGCCATATATTTCACAGAAACAGAGGGAATGCTGGGAGGAAGAGGAGTATAATGTGGATAAAAAATGACAAACAGAGTGCATCATGTAAGCCAGGTGACATGACCATTGGAAGTGCAGGCATACTGGGCTTGTTGTAGCTGCCAGAAGAATAGTTTTTTTTTCATGTAAGTAGACAGACATTGATACAGCTATGAAAGAGAAGGCATGCATAGTATAGCAAGGTTAATTCTGGGATTCGTGAGTGTGGGAATTGTTTGTGAATAGTGCCTTAAGTTATAAACACAGATTTTTTTTCATGAAGTCTGGCTAATAGAGGTGAAAAGGTTTTTGATGATAGAGTAGCATGAAGAACTGCCTGCTTAAATGAAGGTTAGTACACTGCTTAATGGGAAGCCGTTTGGATTTGTTAATGGTGAAGCAGTGGTGCGTGCTTCAGAAGGTGAGGTAGTGATGAAGAGGCAGATGGTGCTGAAGATGCTCTGTAAAGTAGCAGCCTTCTTTTTGGAAGAAGGAGCAATGATGGGGGGGACTGTATTTGAGTTGAGGATGAAGGATTCCATTTCCTATGACTGCTCTGGCAGTTAAGTAGAGGAAAGGAGAATTTATTTTTTGGCCCAGCCTAGGATGGAGATAATTTTAGCTTTCATTTGTGCTTATAGAGGTTTGAAAGTCGTAGTAGTTCAATGGTTGGCATACTCACCTTTGTTGCTAGAATATCAGAAGGCTGTGGGTTCTATTCCCACACCAGGTACTTGGATTAATTTCCCAATGCTGACACTATAGTGCGGCATAAGGGGAGGGGATGCTGTACTCCTGAGTGTGCCATCCTTTGGATGACATGTTAAACTGAGGCCCCATCTGCCCGAGTTTATGGTAGCTCAGATGGATATAAAAGATCCCACAGTACTCATTGAAAAGAGCAGGTCAAGTTTCCTGGTGCCCTGGCCAAATTTATACTAGTCAGTATGAATATCACCTTGGGTGTGCCCTCAAAGGATGCCTTTGGCCTAGTGGGACTAATCTGGTCAACAAAGTGCAAATACGTATCATGCCAAATGTTGAGAATTTAAAAGAATTTGCAGTTTTAATGATGAAAATTTATAAGCCTGCAAGAGTTAAGTTACTTGGGCAATGTGCCAGTTTCTGGTGTGTGTCAAAAATACCGTTTGGGTTTTTAATGGGTCAAGTATGAGGTTGTTGTCGGTTAGCATTAGGTGGAGGACATTTATGTCTCATTGAAATTGGGATTGGAATATGCTATGAAAATGACTTCACCTGTACATGACCATGTCATCTACCGAGATGATGAGGGGAAACTGGTGCATCGTTTGGTAGTTTGTTAATTAGATTGAAAGAATAGTAGTAAGACTTGACCCCCTTATGGGAGCTGTGTATGATGTAGTGGAACTTGTCTTATGTTGAAGTGTCTGTCAGAGAGGAAGTTATGGAACCAGGGTAGAGAATCTGTACTGATGCTAATCCTTGTTGTTTTGGTCCAAGATAACATCTAAAGCTTTGGTAAGATCTATGACTATGACTCCTGTGAGGCTGTAATTGTATGCATTTTGTAAACTGTCCTCAGTAAGATTCTATAGAGCAATTATGGTGCTTCTTTCAGGCGAGGAGCTGTGTGTGTGTGTGTGTGTGTGTGTGTGTGTGTGTGTGTGTGTGTGTGTGTGTGTGTGTGTGTGTGTGTGTGTGTGTGTGTGTGTTAGCAATTTCTCATGTGCAGATGTCACCAAGGTTCTTGGATTCCTTTTTCATGTACAGAATGTTTGATGACACCAAGGCTCCTGGATTCCTTCCTCCAAATATGCATAAATCCTGGTAACTGCATATATAAAAGTGAACAAACTTTACTGCATAGGGATTAAATAATATGAAGAGGACATAGCTGAGCTCTCTTTGAATGAATCGGGTTGGAAACCAACTAGTTTTGAGCAGTATTCTACCATAATCCTGAATGATGACCCAATATAAGAATAAAATAATTTTGTTCAACAACTGGCTCAGTCATTGCTGTTATTCTAGAGGGCTCCAACGTGTATCATCTTGGAGTTAGATGGTAAACAGTCCTACCCGCTTTCATAGAAGTGTTCTACACTTCTCCCCACGTATTGTCCAAGATATTTTGTACCAGTATAGTGTCGTTTTAGCCATGGTCAGTGTACTAATCCTACCAAACTAACAAATTCCAGTCTGACAAATATTAAAGTGGCACTGCTCAAGCCTAGAACTTTGACCTAGGATCCCTCCAAACCCTTTTGTCACTATTGTGATGTAATTTTTATTCATGGACCGTAATGAGGACAATAAATCTGTCATATTTTTTGCAAGCAGAGCACTGCTTTTACTTACTGTATACTCTAGATTAACACAGAGCCAGAATGAGGTTGGATGTTGTCTCGTTCCTGATTTTTAAAAAGTTACAGGGGTGTACCTACAAGGATGACTCCATTCCCTATGTGGATACACACACACAGACACACACACACACACACACACACACACACACACACACACACACACACACACTTATGCACTGCACTTCCTGTTGCTTTACTTGAAATGCCAGATTAGGTAATACTTAATTTTAAACTACGCAGACATAGATGAATCCAGTGATATGCTAATTCTGATTTAATTTGTTAGAACCAAGGTAAGTTATAGGCAGAGCTGGATTTTCATCATGAGCTGATCTGTCAGGTTATTTTTGTTGATTTATTTCTCAATTCTACTCAGTTTTACCTTTGTAATGGCACTCTAGAGGACTCTTTTACGGCTTTTGAGGCCTTTCTGAAGGAACTGTTATTTTTGAAACTTGAAATTGCAATCTTTAAAAGTATCCTAAATATACAGTCGTGAATCTAGACAGAGGATAAGAAACTGAAGGGACAGTTATTAGTTAGTTTAATGAACTCAGTGGTATAAACATTGGCTCTAGGTAATTTGGTCACACTAATGTTGATATGGCACCCCAACCCAAAGTAAAAATGGGACAATGATTATCATCATCCAGTTACCTAGTATGGATGGTTAATGAGCCTATGAGGGGTACGTATGTTGTACTGGATGTAATATTGTTAAATAAAATGTTTTAGGAATATTATTACTTGTTACATGCTCCTTTGGTTGGTGCAAACTGTAATATTGTTTTTCTTCAGAGTAAAAGTAAAATTATTAGAGCTAGACCAGCCTTAGTCTAATCCAAGGCATGTACCTATAGTCTAGTATGATCTAAATGGTCATTTCCAAAAACAGAGTGGAAGTGGAAAAATTACATCAAATGATGAGCTCTAGATGGGATGAACACCCTTTTGATCACCAAACTGAATGTTTGTATTAGAAAATAGTACCAAAAACTATTTGTAGACTTGGAAGTGGTAACAGATGACATTTTCATTTGTACAAACAATAAAAGGATCTGACTGATACAGATGGATTACAGACGCAGTTGAAACAATCCGTTATGAAGGAAAGGATAAGTGAGTTCTCCACACTCAAGTGCCATATCTAGAAACTGCTTGAAAGAGAGAGATAGAGGCAGACAGAAAAAGAGAGCGACACCAAGCAAAGTCTGCAATCAGTCAGTCAGTCCCAAGAATGAATATCCTGCCTGATGTAAATATTTTGAGAAGCAAAACCAACAAAAGGAAAATGTGTGGAACCAAGAGATATCCTGGCACAAGATCAGGGTATTTCTGATTTAATCCCTATTTACACTAAATGCTTAGTGGTCCGGCTTCGTGCATCATTAAAGCTAACACATACATCAAGCAAATCCACTAAAACATGCAAAAATGTTTTTGAACAGAATGTCCTGCAGGGTCACCATTATTACAAACAAAGCCTTGATGTTATGGCTGTTCCTGTGAAAGTAGTCAGAATACACAAAATAAATAAATAAACAAATACTAGAGATCAACAATATTTTCAGTGAAATAAACACTGGCCTCATCAAATTCTTATTTGTCTCCTAAAACCCTTTAGTATGTTTATGTAAATACTTGTACATCCTGGATATAAATTCTAAGAACACATTTTAATGTGCAATACTTTAAAGAAACACATAGAGAATAATTTGTACTCAGAAACTACAAAATTCAACAAGTCTAACCATTTTATATCCACATTTAAACTTCTAACAATGTATTATTCCTGAGAATTAGCATGTTTCTAAGGAAAGCATGCATTTTTCCCAAAGCACTCTGAACAGCAAAACTTCAATGTTACCACTGTAAAGTTTGTTACAATGAGCTGCTATTGTGTTAGATTTATTTTTCTTTTTGTATTACCTAAAAGTCTAACATCCTCATATTTAATTTATGTTTGGTTTGACCTGTGTACACCTATATGGTTCATGGCTTGAGCCTAGGATAAAGACCACTCCACAAGACACAAAAGTGTATATCTGAAAAAAAAAGTCCATAATATGTATGTTTGATCAAGTTTCATTGTCTTACAAGATACCAAAAAACTTCACATGGAAAGGTAACATTTCTTCCTTCCTTCCTTCCATGTTCTTTTTCCTCTGCCTTCCTTTTCTTCCACACATGTAGGGCTGTCTAACTGGGTCCTCCTCCCCACCCACACGTGGTAGTGACTGCCATCAGTCCTCCATCCACTTCAGTGGATGATGCTCCACTGATTATTCTATGCTACTGACTTAGGTGGCTACCCCATAAATTTCCAGGTCAATTAGCTGATTCATTGAGTCTTGGAGGTGGTGAATGAAGGGACTCACAACATCAACAGTGTTGTCAATGAAGAACAGTAAGTGGTCAGGGGTGGAACTCTAACATTTGCAGTATGTCAAGAAGATCAACTGGTGCAGTCATCCAGTAGGTGTACCATGATAGGATGTGGTCCACCTCCACAATGAGTGTTCCATAAGAGGATGTGGCCTACTGACACAATGGGTGTTCCATGAGGGGATGTGGATCACCTCCATGATGGGTGTTAAATGAGAGGATGTGGCCCACCTCGATGATGGGTGTTTCATTAGAGGATGTAGCCCACCTCCATGATGGGTGTTCCATTAGAGGATGCAGCCCACCTCCATGATGGGTGTTCCATGACAGGATGTGGCCCACCTCCACGATGGGTATTCCATGACAGGATATAGCCCACCTCCATGATGGCTGTCCCATGACAGGATGTGGCCCACCTCCAGGATGGCTGTTCCATGACAGGATGTGGCCCACCTCCAGGATGGATGTTCCATTAGAGGATGTAGCCCACCTCCATGATAGGTGTTCCATGACAGGATGTGGCCCACCTCCAGGATGAGTGCTCCATAAGATGATGTAGCACCTCCATGATGCCCATCTCTACGTTAAGTGTACCATGACAGGATGTATCCCACCTCCATGATGGGTGCTGCATGAGAAGATGTGGCCCACCATCACGATGGGTGTTAAAAGAGAAAATGTGGCCCACCTCCATGAAGGGTGTTCCATGACAGGATGTGGCCCACCTTCACAATAGGTGTTCCATGAGATGGTGTGGCCCACCTCCATGATAGGTATTACATGAGAGAATGTGGCCCAGCTCCACGATGGGTGTTCCATGAGAAGTTGTAGCCCACCTCTATGAAGGGTGCTTCATGACAGAATGTGGCCCACCTCCACAATGGGTGTTCCATGACAGGATGTGGCCCACCTCCATGATGAGTGGTCCATGAGAGGATGTAGTCCACCTCCA
>NC_056741.1:1646601640-1646754140 GCF_019279795.1 Protopterus annectens | reverse complement strand
GCACACCTTGGGTAAGAAAGAGGGGCTGGTTCTAAGAGAAACTCTTATCTTTCTGGAGAATCAAGTAGAGGGGACGAGTAGATAAGGTCTGTAGTTCTGAAACCCTCCTAGCTGAGGTAATGGCAGTTAAGAAAAGGGTTTTCCATGACAGAAATTTCAGTAGACAAGAAGCAGATGGCTCAAAGGGAGGAAGAATCAGCGCCTCTAAAATTAAATTTAGGTCTGATGAAGTTTGCCTAAGGAGGCAAACGAAAAGCGCTTCACAACAATATATTTTACAATAAATTATTTTAGCAATTCGAGCGTCCGTTCCACTCTTCACAGCTTTTTGAGCATATGTTTTGGTTGTTTTAATTTCTTAGTTTATGAGATCAGAGCAGTAGTCAAAACCAAGAGACTGGTGGTAGTCAGAACCAATGGTTCCACCACAACGACTTCCATGCACTCTGGCTGCGCATTCAAGGGAGTCGGAGGAGGAACCGATAATGGCATGAGTTGGACTGTCGGCACTACTTCCTTCTGGGCTGGGCTCAATAAAAATTTAGCTAATGCCAGTGTCTTGAGAAGCCTCTTCACCACCCTCTACACATCGTCATCTGAAAGACTCATGGATGACCGATAGGAATGGGTGGAAGACCAATGACTGCCTGCCACAGATTGCAAAAATGGAGACTGTGGAACAGATCACACTGGTTCCAGAGAGGGAGACCTGGTTCTCTTGTGAGTCCTGACTGGCTCTGAGACTACTGGATGGAGCCGCCGAAGGAGCTTTGTCAGAACCAACACTCGGATCTGACAAACTCAAAATTTTGTCCTTTGCTTTGGATGACTCCAAAATCGGAGACAACACGGACGATGACATAACGGACTTGTCTTGTTTTTTGACTGGCTGAGTACTCTCAGAAGAAGCATCGAGGAGGCTCTTCACTAAGCCTCACAAAATCAGCTTATTTTTCCTCTCCTGCAGGACCCGAGAACTGAAGGCATGACATATAAAACATGAGTCCTGCAGGTGGATAGCCCCTAAGCAATAAGCACAACTCATGTGCCCATCCATAAGGGACATCTTTGGGCAACACGAGTCACACTTTTTGAAACCCGAAGGTTTTGTCTCTTTGGTAGAATCTTTAGACATGCTATCAGCAAACTACACCAAGAAAAATGACAGTAACAATAAAACTGCACTATGACTATAAACTACATCTATAACTTAAACTTTAACTTTTTTTTTGTTTTATTTTGTTAAAAGAAAGAAGGATGGAATTGGCAAACTCCCCCAACCAAGGGGAGTCTCTAACTTTAATGGCTGCTCCTGTAAATGTAAAGAAAAGAGAAAAGGGAGCCCTCTAAATAAATAGTGGGGCTGAAAAGACGAGAAACCTCTACTATAAAAAGGGTTCACAAGGACAAGGAAGGCCTAAAGAAAAATGACGGCCACTACAACCACAAAAAACAGCAGCAGAAAGATTTGAAAATGCACTAATCTAAGAAGAAAACACTCTTAACACTCTATAAAATTCAGAAAACTAACACTGCCTTGACTAAAAGTTAGAAATTAGCAAAAAAGAAGAAAACACTTAGCCTGAGCCAGTATGACCAATCTCGATGCTGCCATCGGCAAACAAGATCTGGGTAACTACTGCTAGGCATGTTAGGATAGGGGCGAGCCTCGAGCCAGTAAAAGCTCTCGAGCAATAGTATGCGGCCAAGTTAGAGCCGAGGATTGGCTCTGAACCAAACAGCAAGAATGAAGGTGAGATAGGGACAACATAACATCACATTTTGACATGTGAGCAAATAGATCTTATAAAGTTCATTCATGTCAGCTTTGTGTGTTTAAAGTTATTAATGTAACCTTTAAATTACATTTCTGCATGCTGGTTACACTTTCCTGATTCAGGAAAAAGGCCTGGTAGAACTGTAAGCACTGCAGTCATGCCCAAAGGAAAATAAATCTGCTTTGTCAGAAATCATCTGATACTGATTCTGGTATATTATTCCTTGTATCTTTAAGTAAGTCAATTGTAGCGAGGTCTTCAGTGGAGCAGTGCTAGTTTGTGAATGACATGTTTTTTTGTTTTCAATAATACAGTCACTTAAGGGGACAGGGCTCCTAATCACCACTGAAAAGAGGCATTAGAGTCTGGTAGGGTTAACTAGTTTATATCACTAGAATAGCCAAAGACAAAGGTAGACCAAAAATTAGCTTAAACTTGCATTTATTACTCACTTTCATCAGAGACTTCTTCATAAAAAACAGATGCACTAACTCACTAACAATACAAGTTTAAATAATCAGAATGAACCAATAAAAAATGCACTTCAATTATGACATCAATAAAATTAATTAACAAGGTAAACATACAGAAAAAATAACCAATATCACAAAATTATTTTTTAACATACACCCTACGGTGTTTTAAAAAACATTTAATATTCACAGCCTCATTTAATCCAGGTTCTTGATCAGAATTTAATGTTATTTGCCACTAAGCTTCTCTTTGTTCTAATAGAGTTTTAAAATCACCACCCCTCACATCCAGTTCCTTTTGTTCAAATACTGAAAACAGAAATTTGTTGTACTGAGGACATCTAAGTGTATGCTTATAAAAAGCATTTTTAACATCTTTCTTTTTTGTATCGTAATAAAGTAATGTCTTTCGGCTTTTCCCGGTTAGGAGTCGCCACAGCGGAACTCCGGTGCGCTATTGATTGGCAATGGATTTTTACAGTGCTGAGTTGCCAGCCCAACACTCAACCTTCAAAGAAGGCACACCCATTCACGTACGCACCTACCTGCATGTCTTTAACGTCACTCGACCGCGGGGAGGACATGCAGACTCCACACAGAAGGCGCTCCAGCCGAGAATCGAATGGGAGAACCTATTGCTGTGAGGTGACAATGCTAACCGCTGCACCACCACAGCCATAATGCTCCCTAATTCTAGTATGTAATGTACGAGTGGTCATCCCAATGTAAAAGGCATCACAGTGAGAACACACCCCAATATAAATCAACCCTTTACTTTTACAACTGAAATGACCAGGGACTTTGATAGTATAAGGCAAGTGTGCTAATCTTATATATGGTCCTTTTAATATATACCTACAGGTATTACAGCAACCACATTTAAACATACCTAGAGCTCTATTACATTTAGTTGACAGTTACCAGTTGATACTTCATTTTTTTCAAATAAAAATTTTAAATTACAATATTTCTTAAACACAAAACGGGACTAATTCCAATGACCTTAAAAAGGTCTTGGTTACCTTCCAAAATTTTCCAGTTTTCCTTAATAATGTTTTGAATGAGCACTGAATCAACTGTCATGTCCAAATTGCAGTATGTATGTCCTTTATTAGTTTTATTACTAATATTACTAACACATGGAACAAGAATAGGGGGATAATAGAACATCCTTTTGCTAATAACAAACTCAGCTGTGTTTCTTAACTGAACCTCTTGATAGCCCCTTTCAAGAAATAAACAAATAATAAATTCTACTTCATCCAAAAAAATGTCAATTTTCACTAGTCATACAGCTTGCTATTATGAACTGCCCCTTTGGAATATTTTTCTTCATAAAAGAAGGATTTAAACTCTGGTAATGTAAGTAACTATTTGTAAATGTGTCCTTATGATGTATTCAACTGACAAATCTATTCAAGCACAAATCCCATTCTAAATTAACATCTAAAAAATTTACTTTAAACCCCACATTTCCAAGAGTGAATTTCAAAAACTCAGAGCCCTGGTTTAAGGCTCCTACAAACTCATGAACTCTATCTAAATTACCTTCTATTAAAAAAATTAAGTCATCCACAAATTTTTTGTGAAAAAAAAAAAAAAACTGGAACTGGTTGAAAAAACTATACAAAATCTGGTACTCCCACCACCCCATTACTATATTGGCGAAAGAGGGGTCAGCTGGGGATCACATCACTATCCCCTTAATCTGTCTAAAAATCTTTTTATTAAAAATAAAATAATTATTGTTTAGTAAAATTTCCAGCAATTCACACTAGAAATGAATTTGATCATTAGAAAACTCAGAAAATCTGTTTAAAATCTGTCTAACGTATTCCACACCAGTATCGTATAGAATACAAGTAAATAAAGATACCACATCTACTGTGAATAAAATGTATTTACTTGGGTCAAACACAACACTTGCTGAAATGTTTCTGAAACAATTAAAAAAATCCCATGAGTCTTTAAGGTAAGAGTCCAGTTTAAATATTAAAGGCTTGAAAAAGTAGTCAACCATCAAGGAAACACCTTCAGTTTTATAGTTGGGGGCAGATACGATAGGTCTAAAAGGGGGGTTTGTTTGAATTTTGTGAATCTTTGGAATTCCAACCAAAACCCCCAGTCTGGGTTTTTCAATGTCACAATAATCATACATAGTTTTATTCAAATTACCATTCAAAAATTCTCAAATAAGAATGAATAAATCATCCTGTAACTGCTGTTAACAACATTTAAATTCACTTGCTCATACTATTTCACATTGTTTAGCACATTTTCAGTATTGTTAACATAACGTTCAGTGTCCATTATTACAAGAGTTCCCCCTTTGTCACTTTTCATAATTCTTATTTTTCATTATTCATTAGTTCAGTTAAAGCCTTTTTCTCATCCTTAGTAAGGTTATAATACTTATTTTTGTTTGTTAAATTATCATGATTCAACACTTCCCTTATCTGTCTTTCACAAACAGTTTCAAATACTTTTAAAGTATGGGAAAGCATGCGATTAAAATACGAAGGCTTAACAAATGAAGTTTAAATTCAAAGACCTAACATATTTCTTCAAGTCCAACAAAGTGTTACTTACATTGTTTTTTTTAGCTGGTATAAAATTCAAACCAAGTTTTAAAATTTGCAATGATTTTCATTTAGAACAAAACTAGATTAATTACATTGTCAGCAACATTGTAATGTTCACATAACTGTCCATGGAAGAGTCTGAAGCCATTATGTCCTTTATTGGTATTAATTGCTGATGTAACATTTTTAGCAACATTTTCAAACACACAAGGTAAGCTGAATCATTTTCATAAATACCAATAACAAATACAATGGTGGATCCAGAAGTAAAAACTCTAAAAAGGGAGAGTTCTGCTTTAAGAGAACAGGGCAGGGACCTCCGATGGCCAATTATCACAATTTGATTTCAGGAAGTGTTAAAAGTTCCACCTCTGTAGTGGATCTGGTTTGCCATGAAGTATCAGCTGCCTCTTCCTATCCTGAGACTTCAGCGACAGCCTCTACTAGTAACACCACTGATTTAGGAGCTAGGCTGAAAAGTTTTTTAAACTCAGAAATGGAAGGGAAAGGTCCCAGAACCAGAATGGCAAAGAAAAAGGACAGAATGACTGCAGACTCTTCCATGGACAGTTAAGTGAACATTACAATGTTGCTGACAATGTAATTAATTTATCTAGTTTTGCTCTGAATGAAAATCATTGCAAAATTTTAAAACTTGGTTTAAATTGTATACCAGCTAAAAAAGCCAATGTAAGTAACATTTTGTTGGACATGAAGAAATATGTTAGGTCTTTGAATTTAAACTTCATTTTAAGAGATACTAACATGAATAACAGTTGTTTTGTTAAGCCTTCGTCTTTTAATCCCATGCTTTCCCATACTTTAAAAGTATTTGAAACTGTTTGTGAAAGACAGATAAGGGAAGTGTTGAATCATGATAATTTAACAAACAGAAATAAGTATTATAAACCTTACTAGGGATGAGAAAAAGGCTTTAACTGAACTAATGAATAATGAAAAAATAAGAATTATGAAAAGTGACAAAGGGGGAATCCTTTTAATAATTGACACTGAACGTTATGTTAACAATATTGAAAACATGCTAAGCAATGTGCAAGAGTATGAGCAAGTGAATTTTTTTATTTAATTTTATTTAAGTTTGATGTCCGGGGTAGTCCACTGGGTCAATAAAGAGCCCATTTTCAGTGGAGGCCTGGGGAGAAAAGCTTCATATTTTACAGTTAATAATTACAGTTTAAATTAATATGATATAGCAAAAACAAAGCACACAATAGTATATACAGAAAAAAAAGACATATTTGCATACGAATAAACAATTTGTAAAGATCATGGTGTACATATTGACAGTGACTAATAGTTCATGGCAGTTAGGTAGACTGAAAAATTTCAGAATATAAAAACATTTTGTCAGAGTACTTAGCAAGGACATTTATAGAGCATACAGCTGTTAGGTCCTGTCAGGATTATGTGAAAATTTGTTGTGAGGGGATAATAGTGTAATATATGAGCAAGGAGGCATAGTAAGATAGATATTAGAGAGGGAAACTGGACTCTGGAAGGGGATTGAAAGTTAAGATATGGAAAAGAAGCAGTGGTTAAGGGAGAGAAAATATGAGTTGGTACAGTGGAGTAATAAGAGAGGTGGATTAGAGGGGTTTATGTTGGAGTGTGACATGGGCATTCCCATTTAGATGACAGATGGGAGAAAAGTTGAGATTTGAATTTTGTATGTTTAGATAGGTTGCGTAGGTGGGGGGGGGGTTCTACTTCTTAGCTAAGGAGAAAGACATTAGTAGTTGGCGTGGTGGACGTGATGGTCTGTGCACCTGGAGGAGATTTTGGTTTAATGATCTGAGTGAGCGGTTGGGTATAAAGGTTTTTAAGGAGGTGGCGAGAGACTTGGAGTCTGAAGGCTTGAAGATGAGTGTGTGGGCTATTGTGTGTTGTAGGTAGCTGAGATACTTGGGTAGTTCAAGCCATTTCGGGGTGAGGAGGGAGTGGCAGTGGTGGAATGAGTTCTTAGAATTGGTTGCAAATTTGCAGATTTTGTGGTAGCAGTTTTCAAGTTTGGTTTGTAGGCCAGTTTGGAGATTGGTGAACAGAGGGGTACTGTATAGAAGGGAAGGGAGCAGGAAGATGGATGTCAGGGTTTGTCTTTTAGAGCCATCGTATCTGCCTCCAACTATATAACTGAAGGTGTTTCATTGTTGGTTGACTACTTTTTCAAGCCTTTAATATTTAAACTGAACTCTTACCTTAAAGACTCGTGGGATTTTTTGAATTGTTTCAGAAACATTTCAGCAAGTGTTGTGTTTGACCCGCGTAAATACATTTTATTCACAGTAGATGTGGTATCTTTATTTACTTGTATTCCACACAATACAGGTGTGGAATATGTTAGACAGTTTTTAAACAGATTTTCTGAATTTTTTAATGATCAAGTTAATTTCTACTGTGAATTGCTAGAAATTTTATTAAACAATAATTATTTCATGTTTAATAAAAAGATTTTTAGACAGATTAAGGGGGCAGCTATGGGGTCCCCTGCTGCCCCCTCTTTTTCCAATATGGTAATGGGGTGGTTGGAGTACCAAATTTTGTATAGTTTTTTCAACCAGTTCCTGTTTTTTTTTTACAAAAGATTTGTGAATGACTTAATTTGTGTAATAGAAGGTAATTTAGACAGAGTCCATGGGTTTGTACTTGCCTTAAACCAGGGCACTGAGTTTTTGAAATTCACTCTTGGAGATGTGGGGTTGAAAGTCAATTTTTTAGATGTTAATTTAGAATGGGATTTGTGCTTGAATTGGTTTGTCAGTCAAATACATCGTAAGGACACATTTACAAATAGTTACTTACATTACCAGAGTTTACATCCTTCTTTTATGAAGAAAAATATTCCAAAGGGGCAGTTCATAATAAAAAGCTGTATGAATAGTGAAAATTGACATTTTTTAGGTGAAGTAGAATTTATTATTCGTTTATATCTTGAAAGGGGCTATCGAGAGGTTCAGTTAAGAAACACAGCTGAGTTTGCTATTAGCAAAAGGATGTTCCATTATCTCCCTATTCTTGTTGTTCCATTTGTATCAATATTAGTAATAAAACTAATAAAGGACATACATACTACAATTTGGACATGACAGTTGATTCAGTGCTCATTCAAAACATTATTAAAGAAAACTGGAAAATTTTGGAAAGTAACCAAGTCCTTTTTAAGGTTGTTGGAATTAGTCCTTTTTTTGTGTTCAAGAAATATTGCAATTTAACATTTTTATTTGAAAAAAATGAACAGATTAACCAACTGTAATAGAGCCCTAGGTATGTTTAAATGTGGTTGCTGTAATACCTGTAGGTATATATTAGAAGGACCATATATAGGTTTAGCACACTTGCCTTATACTATCAAAGTCCCAGATCATTTAAATTGTAAAAGTAAAGGGTTGATTTACATTGGGGTGTGTTCCCATTGTGGTGCCTTTTACATTGGGATGACCACTCATACATTACATGCTAGAATTAGGGAGCATTATTACGATATAAAAAAGAAAGATGTTAAAAATGCTTTTTATAAGCATACACTTAGATGTCCACAACAAATTTCTGTTTTCAGTATTGAAACAAAAGGAACTGGATGTGAGGGGTTGTGGTTTTAAAGCTCTGTTAGAACAAAAAGAAGCTTTGTGGCAAATAACATTAAATGCTGATTAAGAACCTGGATTAAATGAGGCTGTGAATATTAAATTAAAAAAAAAAAAAACGTAGGATGCATGTTATAAAATAACTTTGTGATATTGATTATTTTTTCTGTATTTTTACCTTGTTAATTGATTTTAATGATGTCATAATTGAAGTGCATTTCTTATTGGTTCATTCTGATTATTTAAACTTGTATTGTTAGTGAGTTAATGTATCTGTTTTTTCTGAAGAAGTCTCTGACGAAAGCGAGTAATAAATGCAAGTTTACGTAAATTTTTGGTCTCCCTTTGTCTTTCACTATTCCAGTGGTGTTTCTTCAGTTTTGGTTTTCTGTAATCGTGAACTTTTGTGGTTAACTAGTTTATATATTTATTTATTTATTTTATTTTATTAACCGGAGTAGAGCACTGATCCCACTTGATCTATTTCAGTCTCAGCCTGGGGTAAACACAATAAATATATGACATTATATACAAAGTGAAAGAAAAAATATTATGTGTATATATATATATATATATATATATATATATATATATATATATATATATATATATAGACATACATACATACAGAGTAAATAGAGTTGGCTTACAGTTATAAAGACAATACATACTTGACATTATATACAGATTGACTGCAAAACACAGTCGATGCATGCATTATATACTGATTGGATTTCTGAGATGGCATGTTGAAAGAATGACTATCAAATATACTGTCAGATCAAAGTATGTAGAGGGGGAAGTAGGGTCAGAAGACATTAACCAAGATGACCAGAGAGAGAAGTTGCAGTTTCCTACAGTCTTATAATGTGATTTTAGTTATTATCAGAAAATGGTGTAATACGAAAGATCTTTAAGAAAAAAAGGTAGAGATTCCCAAAATTTGGGAACAAGATCTGTGCACTAATGCCTAGTTTGTGGGGTTTGGAGGAGAGGACCTGAGTGGTTAAGATTTCTAAGGTTGTATGTCGGTGCATTTCTGAATAGTTTAAGGACAAGTGGGGGAAGGTCTCATTCTTGATAAATTTACACAGCTAAGAGACAAGTAGACAGTCAGTATGTTAACCATTAAATGTAAGATAACCAGTGGAATGTGGGGTTAGTGTACTGCTTTCCTGTGTTTGCTTCAATCCTGCTCAGCCTGCTTTATTTGACTTTAAGGACATCTCCTTCACCAAAATCCATGCTTTTTCAAGGAATATAACCTGCAAAGATTTATGGTTTGAAAACTCCCTTCTTCTGCTTTATTGTGTTTTAACTTACTGCCTGTGCCAACAGCATGGAGGGTGTACTTCTACAAGACATTGGCAGAGTGACATCATTTCCTGAAAGATGTTACTGGAAAAGAGGAAGCTGCAGAAAGGCATCATTTCCAAAGGATGTTACTGGAAAAGAGGAAGCTGACATTTCTTAGGGGTACATTTTCTTAAAACTCAGCTGTGGAATGTAAGGTTCCACAAGCAGTGAGGGCCTTATTGTGATTGCTGGTATGTCCCACTACAACCTTGTCACTTGGCTGCCTGAAGTTTAACATAGGAGTAAACAATGGCAGACCTGATGCCACTCTATCTGAGACGTGATACCATCTACTGCCTCTGTATCACATTTCATCAAGGTTTGCTTATTGACAAGTAATGTAGACTCCTCGATTCAGTCTGAAGCCATGACATAGTCCAACTATATTACAGCCTTTCCATGGCACTTTTGTAGGTTCAAAGGTCTAATGTTATTTTCACCTCTTCCACTGAGTCTATAAATTTTATCTATTAGTGTATACATGATGGTCTGCTTTCATCCATCCCTGCATTTCCTATGAATCATGTCCAGTGTGGCTTGGGGAGTTCTCATTTGTGCCTGTTTCTCCTAACTGGTCAATATTACAGAACAGGAGAATCATTTTAGTCCCACAGTTACTCTGAGTGTTTTGTATATTGGCCACTATTGTCCACTGGTCACAGCATGCTTGATGCTGTGTTTCCTAGGATCACAATATACCTCTGAACACATACCTTACATACTGTCCTCATGGCTTCCAAAATGCAGTCCTTAATATACAATATCTTTTAAGATGGCATCACAACAGCTAGGTTTTGTTTTTCATTATGTTATTCTGAGTGCAGTGAAACCTATGAAAAGTATTCTGCCTTCTTTCTCTGTACCAGGAGGTATGCCACACATCATTTCTATTTCTCAGACACACACTGTTTGTCATGAAATACAATAATTGGTGTGATACTGCTATACTAGTAACTCTGTAACTAGCACAGTCAGTCATCCTCACCTTCAATGCTGGGGAGTTCAGAAAGGTATGGGTTCTATCCTACCATCAGGTGCTTGAATTCAGGTTCCTATACATTATAATGTAGCATAAGGAGGGGGCCATCTTGAGGATGAGATAATAAACTTGAGGTCTCATCTGCCTGAGGTGGTGATGCCACAGACGGATGTGAAAAAATCACACAGCACTTAATGAAAAAAGAAGGGGTTTTACCAACATAACAGAAGAGAGCTTGTAATTTGTTTGTTTGTGTCTTTCGGCTTTTCCAGGTTAGGGGTCGCCACAGCGGAACTCCGGTTCACTAATGATTGGCAGTAGAGTTTTACGTGCTGGCTTGCCGGGCCTAACGCATAACCTTCAATGAAGGAATGCCCATTCACGCATGTCGCCACACAGAAGACGCTCTAACTGGGAATCGAACGTAATAATAACTTCATTTTATACAAAATTAAACAAAGCAAAATTTCAGAACACAAACATACAAAACATGTCAGAAACAATGAGCATTGAAGATCTATCAAGCCCCAATTTAACGGGGATAGAATACTGATCTCAACAGATCTTTTTCGGTTTCAGCCTAGGTGCACAAAAGCAAAGCAAATATTTTGGGTATATAGTAAACTGCAAAGTAAGGTAACGAGTCAGAATAAACAGACACATTTAAATTGTATATTAGCATGAAGGAGAGAGACAGGTCAGTTAATTGTAAGAACAACTTATTAAGAAGTGAGGCTTAGGAAATGAACAGAACAAATAGACAAGAAATGTACTATATATACTGACTTAGAAGATAGGAAGTCCTGTAGAAGGAGTATGTCAACTTGGTTTCAGTGTGGTTAAATACAGGTAAAAGTAGTAAGTTAGTGGAAAATGTATGTTTTACGTTACAGTATCAGTTTTGTACCACTTAAAAAATGTAGAAGCAATTTCCCACCTTGAAATAAAAGCCACCTATCTATACAGAATCCCTCCCCCCAAAGGATACAAAGCTGGCATCAGAAATTCTATGTATAGTGCTCCCATTACCATGGGGTCAGTGAATGCAATGTCTTCCCCATTCCTCCCCAAAGTGTGCTCATTGTAAGATCAGTCATTACTGTTTAGTTATTTATTCGAGTCTGCCTCTCTGAGATGTCAAGGACTGTAGCACATCATGCATGTCCATCAGTAATTGCTTTGTTAAATTCTTGTATATTTATATTCATTACTTCAGCAATACTGTCTATCCAGCTTAACCTCTGGTTTTCCTCCTTCTTTTGCCATCTTTTCCAACATTAATGTATTTTCCAATGAATTCTGCCTTCACACTGTGGCCAAAGGATCTGACTTTCCATTTGTACCCCTCAAGCACTGAACAGAAATATCATAACAATTGGCTATAAAATTCATAGCAGATTTTTATCTCTGTCTCCTACCTCTCATATTAGATTCTTGTATGTGTATTCCTTTCTACATCAATTTCCTCCTCATCAAATCTGTACTGTGCTCTATCATACTGATCCTTTCCCTTCAGACCTCTAACTTAACCTTTCAACGCCCCGCCCCACCCCCCACTCACAGACACACACACACACACACACACACACACACACACACACACACACACACACACACACACACACACATACTTTCCTTTCTTATAACACAACCTGTTCTACACCAGTTTGTTTGACAAAATAATATTTTAAAATAATCTGGTCTCTCATTACTTCAGGCCTACTGCATCAATTATTTCCACATATATAATTTCAGAATTTGTATCTGCTGTATTGTTAAGCTTTTACTTTTTAGACTGCAGCTGATATGTGTATTTTCATTAGGTTTGTTATTATATTAAATGGAGCTTTTCTCTAACGACTCCTGCTGAAAAGCAGCTTTCTCAGCCCAGACACACTACCCAGGTAAACAAATGCAGACAGACAAATATATAAACAGGAGCACTCTTCATTTTTCCAGTATAGTAGATCCTTAGTTACTAGACTCCATATAGTTAGTGACAATGAATCTTTGTGTTAGCTTAATTCAGTTATTTAATGAATTGTGTACCCTTAAACAGGTGCAAAATTTTGAAAAAATCACAATCTAACAGGAGAAGGGCTACATCTGAGGGAAAAACACAATGCTATGCTTAATTCATAGCTCCTGAGAGATGTACTTCAATGAACAAACTAGGTTTATTTACTTACATACTTAATAATTTGATCATCTTGTAGTGCTCAGAATTCTCAAAAGTTTTCTCCAGTCACACAGACTGGAAGAACATTGCCTTGAATATACAGACCTATGTTGACAATGTGGTGTATATGCTTTCTAATATTGCATCCAGATTTGACACTGATCTCCTTTTAAGAAACAACTGCCTTTTAATTCCATGGCTGCAATCACCATCCAGAATAATCTTTGAGCCCTGGAAAATAAATAAAATCTGTCATTGTCTCAGATTCTACAGCAAGCAGACATAATCTTTGTTTCTTTGGTGTTGAGCAACAAGCCATTTTTTTGCGCACTCTATTTTGCACCTAGTTGGTCCAGTGGCTTTTCTTGTTTTATTTAATTTAACTGTAAACTTTGCAGTAATAAGCTGGTGATTCAAGCCACAGTCACATCTAGATCTTGTGTTTAATGGCTATATATGTTCATAGGTAGATACTAGACTATTGGCCCAAGGGCCTATATAAACCTAGCCAAAAAGGTACCCTGGCTTTCCCACCAAAAAAAATTATTTTCCTGTACCCTTGTCGAGCAGAGCCACAGAGGTGATCCCTGGGGTGAATTTCTTATTTCCCATCCAATCAAGATTCTTCTTGAAGAGTGCTAATAAGTAGCTTTGTTTGATATAGATAGGTAGTTTGTTCCAGAGTATGGGAAGTCTCTGGGGCAGGAATCTATCGCTCCAGCATGTTCTGTTTATTGTGGTAACAAAGTTTACGGCCCTGGAGCATATAGAGGTCTTCTGTTTCCGACTGCAAGCATATAGTCAATCTGATTTCAGTATTGATGACCTGGTGATAGGCATGTGCAAAGCCAACTCTTATGATATTGAAAAAAGGGTGTTTGTTTTAATCAGTGATTTTATCTTGACACAGTTCTAGTAGTCTTTGCCCAACTTCATTTTTTATACCAAGGCCAATCTTGCCAGTTATTCCAGTTACCCTTTGACTACCAACTTGGAATTTCAATCACCTGTGATGAAAGCAATATATTTTTTAGTACTTTATCCAGATATTCCTGTAGATTCTCATAAAACTGGAAACTTGCTCCTTTTCAACATCTGTAATTGGAATAAAAACATGTATTACTGTAATGCTGAGTGGCCCACCTTAGTGTCAGAGATCATTCTGTCATTGTTTGGGTTGTAAGTATGCACTGATTTTGACACCCTCTTATTAAATATAAGGTCTACTCCATTTCTTCTGCAAGATTCTTTACCACAGTAGAAAATGTGATAATTATCTGATCTAAAATGACCCACTGTAGTCTGTTTTAGTTTACTAATTCCAGAGATGTACATGTTTATTCTTGTTAACTCATCCTTAATCTCTTCAGGTTTGCCTTGGTTCATAGTTCTTACATTCCAAGTTCCAGTGGTGTGGAGTTCTTTGCAGCGTCAGACTTTCTTTTCATTTCTGAGCACCTCAGCTGGTGGACATCCATTCAGCTTTAATCCATCTGTATCATACCCTCCAGCACTACTAGCATTTATCTCCTACTTTTCCCCAGTAGTATGTTGTGCACTACTCAGAACTGATGGTTTTATATTTCTGTCTCATTTGATGATGCCTCTGATTGCTTTCATCCATAAGGCTTTCTGAACAGACTGCACTGGAGTGGTTTTCCATTACCTTCTTCATTGGATTGTATTTAGTAGGGCCACCCATCTTAGGTGGTCCTACATAGTACAGCTCATGCTGTCAGAAGTACACATGCCCCTTCACCAAAATAAGGTAATGGTACAGTCCTATCTGCTCCTAAACTCCATTAGATTTATTTTACATAAGGAAGGAAAAGCCAATTACGCTAGTAGATTCTTTTAAATTCTTGATCAGTATGCAGCAGAATTCTTGTAAACTGACCCTTTTCCAAAAGATTCTATCTAAGCGATTGAGATAAAAATGCAAGGCAATACATTTGCTTCTTAATGTTGTCCAGTTAATTGAGTTTAAAGCAAGAAAAAATGTAGAACTCCACACTGTCAAAAACTTTAATAAAAATGACAAAGCCTTTAGATACAAACTATCCTTCTTCAGTGTCTTACATACAAATCCCATAAAACAGCATTTTTAAATGTAATCTAATTACATCACATGACACAGTCAACCTACCAAAAATCATCAATTAAAATCAACAATCAGTCTTCTTAAGAGGACAGTCATCCATAAGAAATACGCATAGCAATACATATTAAAAAACATATAAAGAATATATGTAAAAAAACATATAAAAAGATATATGTAAAAAGAGGTAAAAAATCTTTTAAGCCCTGCTATAAATCTATTTTTTCTTTACTTTTTGTTGTTTAGCTTTCAGGACTGGTTTTAATGTGACCCGCTTATTAAGACCTGGATATTTATCCTCTTCCAAGCAGACAATCCATTCATATTCCTTTGTATCTATATTATTAACCACATCACCACGTCTTACATTTGTATATATAACATGCATAACCCTAAAGCTAAGCTGATGTGTATCATCACTTTCTTCAGTATGTAGGGCCAAGGAATTAGTTAATACCTTCCTACGTATCTCGGACCTGTGTTCTATTAGAATTAGTTAATACCTTCCTACGTATCTCGGACCTGTGTTCTATTAGAATTAGTTAATACCTTCCTACGTATCTCGGACCTGTGTTCTATTAGAATTAGTTAATACCTTCCTCATTATCTCGGACCTGTGTTCTATTAGAATTAGTTAATACCTTCCTCATTATCTCGGACCTGTGATCTATTAGAATTAGTTAATACCTTCCCTCGTATCTCGGACCTGTATTCTATTAGAATTAGTTAATACCTTCCTCATTATCTCGGACCTGTGTTCTATTAGAATTAGTTAATACCTTCCTCGTATCTCGGACCTGTGTTCTATTAGAATTAGTTAATACCTTCCTCATTATCTCGGACCTGTGTTCTATTAGAATTAGTTAATACCTTCCTCATTATCTCGGACCTGTGTTCTATTAGAATTAGTTAATACCTTCCTACGTATCTCGGACCTGTGTTCTATTAGAATTAGTTAATACCTTCCTACGTATCTCGGACCTGTGTTCTATTAGAATTAGTTAATACCTTCCTCATATCTCGGACCTGTGTTCTATTAGAATTAGTTAATACCTTCCTACGTATCTCGGACCTGTGTTCTATTAGAATTAGTTAATACCTTCCTACGTATCTCGGACCTGTGTTCTATTAGAATTAGTTAATACCTTCCTACGTATCTCGGACCTGTGTTCTATTAGAATTAGTTAATACCTTCCTACGTATCTTGGACCTGTGTTCTATTAGAATTAGTTAATACCTTCCTACTTATCTCGGACCTATGTTCTATTAGAATTAGTTAATACCTTCCTACGTATCTCGGACCTGTGTTCTATTAGAATTAGTTAATACCTTCCTACGTATCTCGGACCTGTGTTCTATTAGAATTAGTTAATACCTTCCTACGTATCTCGGACCTGTGTTCTATTATCCTGTCTTTTAATCTTCTTATTGACTTTCCAACATAGAAACTTGTACATTTATTACATGTAGCAAGGTATATAATGGATGATGTGTTACATGTAGCAGTACAGTGGAAGGTACATCTCCTACCACTAATGGGGTGCATAAATTCCATTGATTGATTAATACTAGAGCAACATGAGCAATTGTGACAAGGAAAAGTTCCCTGCCTATTAAACACAGGAACAGATTTATTGTTTAAGGAAAAATCCTTATAGCATAGAAGCTTCTTTAAGTTGTCACAGTTGCGATAAGTGAATAGAGGTTTCTCCTGGAGCCACTTCTCATGGCCAGGTATGGCTTTTAAGATGTCCTAGTTACTTCTAATGACATGCTCTGTTGGTTCACTAGCTCTACTAAAAGTCATCAAATACCTTAAGGGTTGTGATGGGACAAAATTCTCACCACCAGGGTTAACATGTCCTTGAAAGGAGAAGTAGGGTTTAGCCCTCGAACCCCTTAGTTGTATGACATAATTTTTAGCTATTTCTGTTTCACTTATATTATAACCCCTTTCTAAAAAATGTTGTAATTTCTTGCATTTGCATTTCACAAACATCTAATTTAGTGTTTAATCTGCTAGCCCGCAAGTACTGACTCTTAAGTACATTTCTAAAAGTTCTTTTTGCATGCATACTATTTTTATGCAAGTATTTATTTACTTGCACCTCCTTTTTATATATGCAAGTTTCTAGGCCAGAATCTGTCATCTGTAGCCCTATATCTAAAAAATCCAGAGAGGCATCAGAGAAAGTCATTTCAATTTTTAAAAATTCAACAGTATTATTTAAACAGCTAAAGAAATTCTGCAGATCTACATCATTTCCATGATAAACCAAGAAAATATCATCCACAAAACATTTATAAAATAAAATATTTGGTGCATACAAGTTAATTTCACCATATACATTCATCTGCTCCCATTTTCCCAAAGTTAAATTTGCATAAGTATTGGCTACTGCAGTGCCCATGGCCGTTCCTGATATCTGATGGTATACCTGTTTATTAAAAGTAAAAATATTGTTCTCCAAAACTAGTTCTAAGAGCTCACAGATAGCTTCAATATGTCTAGCAGAGAAGGAACCATATTCCTGTAAAATTTCTCTTACACAGTCAATTCCATAAGCATTAGGAATGACCATAAAAAGGGATTTTATATTTAGTGTTACCAAAATGAAACGGTCACGGACATTGTTATCATACCAACCATGCAGTTGGGTCAGGAAGTTACCAGTATCTTTAATGTAACTAGGTATATGCTTCAAGAAACTTTTTAATACATCTTGTAAGTAGACATATAAGGGCTCTGTTATCCTTCCCCTCCCTGAGACTATTGGTCTCATCTGAGGTTTGGATATGGAGTTATGTATTTTAGGGAAACCATATAGTGCAGGAATGGTTGGGCAAAGTACACTCAAAAAATGAAAGGTGTCAATATCTATATCATCTGTCATTTGTAAATTATAGATAGACATGTTTATTTTATAGGTTCATAGGTAGGTACTAGGCTATCGGCCCAAGGGCCTACGTAAGCCTAGCCAGCAAGGTTCCATAACTTACGCCACCCAAGAAAGTTATTTTCCTGTGCCACTGTCCAGCAGATACACAGAAGTGATCCCCGGTGTGTATTTCCTATTTCCCATCCACTCATCAAGATTTTTTTTGAAGAGTGCTAATGAAGAACTTTGCTTGACATAGATGGGTAGCTTGTTCCAGAGTATAGGAAGTCTCTGGGACAGGAATCTATCCCTCCAGTGTGTCCTGTTTATTGTGGTGACAAGGTTTAGGTCCCTAGAGCGTGTAGCTCAGAGGGATTGGGATTTCTTTAGGAATAGCATGTCCAACAGCTCTGGGTTTGACATAGCTTTATATCTTAGGCAGAGATCATCTCAGAGTAGGCGATATGCTACGGAGTAAAGCTGGAGTTTTTTAAGGCAGTCAGTGTAGGGCATTTGTGTGAGGCAAGTAATCCTCTTTGTGAAGTACTTCTGTGGCCTTTCCAGCTGCTGCAGATGTCTTGTGAGGTACATTCCAAAAGGGGCGTTGTACTCTATAATGAGTCTAATGAGTAACGAGTAGAGGGGAACAATGACCTCTTTTTTCCTGGATGAGAACCCTTTTATGATGAGGCGTGCCACTTAGAAGGACTTCCTGACTACTGTGGCAATGTGACGATCAAAGGAGAGACTACTGTCCATCTGGGTCCCAAGGTCTCTTATCACACATTCGGTGTTAAGTAGATTGCTGCCTATGTGGTAGTTCATGGGTACAGAGTTTTTACCAAAGGGGATGACACTGCACTTTTTTATATTGAGCTTGAGGCCATGGCTCTGACACCAGGCATCTGTCTCAGTGAGGCCCTTCTATAGGATGTCCACATCATTTGGGGACTTGACAATGGCTCCTAGTTTGCAGTCATCTGTGAACTTCATTAGCCAGAGGCCTTCTGTGTTAGCCTGTACTTCAGAGAAGTAGATACCAAACAGGAGAGGTCCCAGGATGGAATCCTGTGGTACTCCACTTGTCACTGCTTTGAGGTCAAATTTGGAGTCTGCAACTTTTACGGTGTGGGTTCTGTCAGTGAGCCAGTTGGCAACCCATCTTGTGATGTAGGGATTTACAGCTAGTTTAGTGAGTTTAGCTATAATTCCAGAATGGGGGATGGTGTTGAAAGCCTTGGCGAGGTCAAGATAGGCTGTGTGAACCACCTAATCCTCATCCACGGCTTTGGTGATTGCCTCAAAGAAGTCGATCAGGTTCAGGAGGCATGATCTGCCTTTCACAAATCCGAACTGGGTGGGATCCAGAGTTTGGAGGTTACCAATGTCTTTGTTTATGAGTTCCATGATGATACGTTCCATGGCCTTGCAGACCAGGCTCATCAGGCTAATAGGTTGATAGTTCCCCGGATCAGTGGTGGCTCCCCCTTTGTGGAGTGGGATAACTGTTGTTGTACGCCATTCAGTGGGCACAAAGCCTGATGCAAGGCTATTATTGAACATGGTGCTTAAGTGGGGAGCCAGTTCGTTCTGAAGTTCGTGTAAAACGCAGCCTGGGATGTTATCCAGTCCCATGGATGCTGTTTTTGGCTTTAGAGAGTGTAGCTTCTACCTGCGTAATTGTGATTACAGGGACTCTGCATTCTTCCTGTATAGATATGGGCCCTTTAGGGGGTTAAAGTTAGCACTGAACCTATCTGCCAGGATGTTGGCAATATCAGTTGGTTTTGTAATTTTTGTGCCTTTGTACTGTAACTTGGAGCAGATCTGGATGTTGCCATCTAGATTCTTGACATAGCTATAGAATGCTTTTTGGTTGTCCTTGGATTTAGTGGCAATTTTGTTTTCATAGCTAGCCTTGGAGGATATTATAAGGGATCTCAGCTTCTTACTGAGGCTGACCAGGGAGCTCCTCCACTCATGGGATTTTACTCTCTTTTGCAACAGTTTCTTCCTTCTGTTGTACAGTTTGTTTATGGCAGGGGACCACCAGATTGGCTTCCTTTTTTTGGAGAATAGCATTTTGGTTCTGTTTGGGATAGCATGATCCATGCACTCGTGTAAGTGCTTATAGAGTGCATTTGTGTAGGATTCAGCAGTTGTAACTGTATTGTCTATCTGCATGGGTGTCATGAAGTTCACCACTTCTGTCTTAAGAAGCATGAAGTTGGCTTTGGAGAAATTTTTTACTGTGGTTTCCTTAATGGGGGTGGGGGCGGGATGTGGATATCAAGGGTGATAAGCTTATGGTTGGATTGGACCAACGAGGATTTGACTTCAGGTGTGGAACACCGGTCACTCATGTTGGTAATGACTAGGTCTAGGATATTGTTGCCCCTGGTGGGGGTGTGGATAAGTTGATCTAGGGCACTGGAGTTTATGAATTCCAGAAAGTGTTGAGCTAAGGAGTTGGTACACGAGTAGTTTTCCCAGTTAATGGTGGGGTAGTTGAAGTCACCCATTATTAGGGTGTTTGATTGAAACCTAATATTTTCCAGTACATCAAGAAAAGAGGTGTGGGAATCCTGAGGCATGGTGGGAGATCTGTAGCAAGCTACAATTTGGATTGCAGCTTTGCCCAGAGTTAGTTGCACTTGGATAACCTTGGATGCATTATGCTGAGCAACTAGCCTGGAGGTGTGGATATCCTTAATGAATATGGACACACCTCCGCCTTTGGTGTTTCAGTCCAGGTTACATGGCCGAAAAGGGTGGTATGAGTTATAGCCTGGTAGTGCAGGGGTGCTCTCTGGAGCCTTGAACCAGGTCTCAGTCATTGCACATATATCGATGTTCTCCATTTTAAGGAGTGCCTCGAGTGAGTGCATTTTGAGATTTAGACTTCTAGCATTGAGTAGCATTACCCTCAGTTTTTGCTTGCCTGTTCCTGTTATGGTGGTGAATTTGTTATTTGAACCCTGCCTAAAAAAGGTACTATAGGGGCAGCAAGAGCCTTAGCCAGTATCCGGAATCCCAGGGGTGACAGGTGCAGGCCATCTGTGGCAAAGCATCGTGGCCTGTCAGCCATGTCATCCCAAGCAGACAGATACTGTAGCCCCTTAGAATGACACCAGAAGCTTAGCCAATTGTTGAAGTCAATTATTTTGTCCTTGTACTGTAGTATCATTCTGGGTGATGGCAGAATGCTACTCAGGGATAGGGTCATACCTGCCTGGGCTACAATATCAGAGAGCTCTTCCATTTCTCTTTTCATGTAGACCAGGAAGGTACGTCTCAGGTCATTCACACCAACATGGACAATGACAGAGTCATATTTGTACTTGTTGTGGAGTGACCTGAGTGCGTGGGTTACGTGGCAGATCCTGGCACCTGACAGGCAGCGGACAGTAACCTTCAACTTGTTTAGCCTGGTGAGTGGGACATCAGTGTGCCTGACTATAGAGTCACCTGTGACTAGTGTGTTGGGTACATTGCTTTGCCTTATTGGCTGTGGCTGAGTGGCACACTGAGTCTGTGGGCTATGTGTCATTTGGGTTGTGTTGGGGGATGGAGGTTGCTTGCGTTTCTGCTTTGGAGATCTCTGTTGCTTAGACAGATTATTATTGAGAGCCTCCTCAAATGTTTTTTTATTACTATGTGTGGGTTTTGGTGGTATAGATTTAGTGAGACTATGTGATGAGTGTGGTGTGGTGCAAGTATTTACCTTCTCCTCTTGACTGTCAAGTTCAGTCTTGGTTGGAGAGAGCTTTACCTCCAGTTTGGCTAGATAAGTGCATCTCTCACAGGTTGTAGTGTTGGGTGATAGGAGGAGAGGGTTGGCTGTGTACATGAGGCAATTTCTACATTGCCTCAAGATGCCCAGATTCATCAGATAGACAGGAGAGAACACTGGGAGCTGACCCTTGGACATGTCTGAATAAAAAATTATTTTCCTCTAGAAAAGTGGGGAAAGCGAGTACAAGAGCTGTTTTTCTCTAAGCAAGTGAGAAAAGTAAGTACAAAAACTGTTTTCCTCTAGGTAATCAGGAAGATTGAGTGCTATAGTAATTAGTAGCTTATTTAGTGCTTACAAGTTCTGAACAAGTGCTGAGCATGAATAAGCAAATTTAAGTGCTAAAACTAAGAATCTGTATCTGCACTAGATGAGTTGCAGGACAGAAACAAGTGCAAATGCAGGCTTTGAAATCAGAAAGTTGAGAGAGATGGAAGACTGGCCAAACGGTCAATAACTACAATTTCTGGGCCAGAACCACTCCTTATGTGGTAGATAGGGTACCTAGTGCTTACCACTCCCACTGATAAGCTAGAAGGCCTCCCTCCGACACAGAAAGGCTTGCATACAGTCCTGGATACAGCAAATCTGTATCTGGAACACTAGTTACAGGAAAGGTAGTAAACAGGCTTACAATTTTTTTTTTTTTTTTTTTTTTTTTTTTTTTAGAAAAGTAGTAAAAACAATTCACATACAGTGCAAGCTAGCACACTTGAGTATGCAGCAATATTAGACCAAACAGTTTAAAAAAAATGCAATTAAATTAAAAAGGAATAAATCAAGTGCAGAATGAGTCTATTAGGTAGAATGTGGTAAAGAGATGGAACTGGGGGAGTGTCTCAGATCAAATCTACAGTGGGGCGGGCAACTGCAAAAGCTCCCAAATTTAAACTACAAACCAAAAATAGGGAGGGACAAAACAGTTTCAACAGAGATCTAAGCAACAACTGATAGTACAAACTTTAAAACAAAAAAAAAATATTCTCAGCTCTGTATATTTGCCAATCAGTCTCTCCGAACAGTGAGACAACAGTTTCAACAGTGAACTAAGCAACAATTAACAAACTCTATAACCAAAAAACAATATATACTGAGCTCTGTATATTTGCAGATAATCTGTCATACTTATATTATCTATTTCCTTATTACCAATTAGTTTAAATGTCTGTCTATCTGATAGCAATTCATTCACAGTTTGCAAATAATCACCTACATCCATTAATACAATGGCATCCCCCTTATCTTGCTTCTTTTATAATTATTTCATTATTATTTTTTAGGGATTTCAGTGCCTCAGATTTTTCAGCAGTTAGATTGTACAATTTTTTAAACTTTCTTTTGCTATAAAAATCACGAATTTGCTTTTCACAAATATTATTAAGCACATTAATAACAGGATCACTAATAGGAATAAAAGTGCTACTTCTTTTAAGGTGACCATCCATAGAATTACCACTATCCTTAAAAATAGTTTTTAAATTTAAACTCCTTGAAAACAAGTTCAAGTCTGTAATTGCGTTAACCAAATCATCAGTTCCAGCAGGTACAAATTTAATTCCATGAGATAATAATGACATTTCTGCATTGGAAAGTTCATATTTTGATAGATTCACAACTAAAGGGTGCTTTGGTGACTCATTTAAAGCATCAGAATCATTTCCATCAAAACTTGTTCTAATTTGGCTGTTTTGTACAATATTAGACAAGCTCACAGTTTGCATAGGCATATTAATACATTCCAATGGTTCATTACAGTAACTAAAATAATTTTTATCAAAACCTGCTACCACATGGCAGTTATTAGACAAATCCACAGTCAAAGGGCTTTGCAGCAACCCATTACATTCATTTACACCACCAGAGGCATTTACGTCAAAGCCTACTACCATTTCACAACCTTGTTGAGCATTAGGTGAATTCACAGTCAAAACACACTCCGAAGATATATTACAGTCATCTACACATTTCAGTAATTCATTACCATAAAAAGAAGAAACATTTCCATCAAAATTTTCTGTTATTTGACAGTTATTGAATGAATTTAAAGTCAAACGGCATTTCGCCAAAGCATCATGTCCATTCAGGCAATCAGAAGCATTTTTAGTAAGACTTAATAATGTTTCAAAGTTCTGCTTCTTGTGGTTGGGCCATTCCTCATTCTTCCTCGAGATTTCGACCATTGTCTTGATGTATTGCGTCCTCAGACAGTTAGTTTCTCTGGTAAATTTATTCTGATATGCTGGTTGGTCTCTAAAAAAGAAGAATTTGAAGCCATGCTTCGATTTTGTGTATTTTCCTTCACTACAGTTGCACGCACATCCGTTGTAGATCTCGCCTGGAGCTCACCGGGTTGTGATGATGTCGTGGGCGTGCCTATAGTGTCTCTGCTCACTTCCAATTGGTCGTTAAGTAACAAAGTCTCACTTCCTGCTTCAGACTGTTGTTGATTGGCTAGAGGCTCAAAATCATCCAGTTCATACACTGAGCCCAGCGTATTTTGAGAGGGGATAAGATTTTTATTGTTATTGTTATTTAAGGAACGTTTCGGCCAGGAAAAAAATATGACTGTTACTAAAGTCATTGATATCACGCTGAAGTGTCTTCATTTTTGTAATTTCTAACTGTTTATCATATGCATCTAGTCTCCCCATCATAGCATCATATAATGAAATATTTTCATTAAAAGCTGCTGAGTTCAGCAATTGCTTTTCTAACACACTTATCTCTGTATACAGTTCATTCTCTTTTGGTACAAAGAAGTCATTCATAAGATGCATATAGTCCAAACTTAACTTTATGTTTACTTCCTGCCACTTTTTTAGTAGATCAGGATAGGTATTGCCATAAGAGGGCATATTCAAAACTCGCAACCCTCATGGCACAATACCCAAATCAAGATATGCATTAAAGCTAAAACGTTGCCATTTAAAGCTCTTGACTTTATGTTCTAAAGTCTGAAGCATGATATGAAAGTCATTTTTTTCAGGTCTCATATTCTTATGACTTACTTTCTTACTGGCCATAGAGTTAAAATGTTCCAACAGTGGATTCTCCCTCAATAGTAAGCCATTCAGTGAACAAATTATGGACCCATTTTCCGAAGTAACAGACTGTGTCATGATAAAGTGCAAGGATGAAAATGACGTCCACAACTCCATCAAACCAAAACAGCAACAAGTTTCTTTAGCTATTTAAATAATACTGTTGAATTTTTAAAATTTGAAATGACTTTCTCTGATGCCTGTCTGAATTTTTTTAGATGTAGGGCTACAGATGACAGATTCTGGCCTAGAAACTTGTATATATAAAATGGAGGTGCAAGTAAATAAATACTTGCATAAAAATAGTATGCATGCAAAAAGAACCTTTAGAAGTGTTCTTAAGACTCAATACTTGCGGGCTAGCAGATTGAACACTAAATTGGATGTTTGTGAAACGCAAATGCAAGAAATGACAAATAATTTTTTGGAAAAGGGCTGCAATATAAGTGAAATAGAAATGGCTAAAAATTATGCCATACAACTAAGAGGTTCGAGGGCTAAACCCTACTTCTCCTTTTAAGGACATGTTAACCCTGGTGGTGAGAATTTTGTCCCACCACAACCCTTATGGTATTTGATGACTTTTAGTAGAGCTAGTGAACCAACAGAGCATGTCATTAGAAGTAACTGGGACATCTTAAAAGCCATATCCATGAAAAGTGGCTCCCGAAGAAACCTCTATTCACTTATCGTAACTGTGACAACTTAAAGAAGCTTCTATGCTATAAGGATTTTTCCTTAAACAATAAATCTGTTCCTGTGTTTAATAGGCAGGGAACTTTTCCTTGTCACAATTGCTCATGTTGTTCTAGTATTAATCAATCAATGGAATTTATGCACCCCATTAGTGGTAGGAGATGTACCTTCCACTGTACTGCTACATGTAACACATCATCCATTATATACCTTGCTACATGTAATAAATGTACAAGTTTCTATGTTGGAAAGTCAATAAGAAGATTAAAAGACAGGATAATAGAACACAGGTCCGAGATACGTAGGAAGGTATTAACTAATTCTAATAGAACACAGGTCCGAGATACGTAGGAAGGTATTAACTAATTCTAATAGAACACAGGTCCGAGATCGTAGGAAGGTATTAACTAATTCTAATAGAACACAGGTCCGAGATCGTAGGAAGGTATTAACTAATTCTAATAGAACACAGGTCCGAGATCGTAGGAAGGTATTAACTAATTCTAATAGAACACAGGTCCGAGATCGTAGGAAGGTATTAACTAATTCTAATAGAACACAGGTCCGAGATCGTAGGAAGGTATTAACTAATTCTAATAGAACACAGGTCCGAGATACGTAGGAAGGTATTAACTAATTCTAATAGAACACAGGTCCGAGATACGTAGGAAGGTATTAACTAATTCTAATAGAACACAGGTCCGAGATACGTAGGAAGGTATTAACTAATTCTAATAGAACACAGGTCCGAGATACGTAGGAAGGTATTAACTAATTCTAATAGAACACAGGTCCGAGATACGTAGGAAGGTATTAACCAATTCTAATAGAACACAGGTCCGAGATACGTAGGAAGGTATTAACTAATTCTAATAGAACACAGGTCCGAGATACGTAGGAAGGTATTAACTAATTCCTTGGCCCTACATACTGAAGAAAGTGATGATACACATCAGCTTAGCTTTAGGGTTATGCATGTTATATATACAAATGTAAGACGTGGTGATGTGGTTAATAATATAGATACAAAGGAATATGAATGGATTGGAAGAGGATAAATATCCAGGTCTTAATAAGCGGGTCACATTAAAACCAGTCCTGAAAGCTAAACAACAAAAAGTAAAGAAAAAATAGATTTATAGCAGGGTTTAAAAGATTTTTTGCCTCTTTTTATATATATCTTTTTATATGTTTTTTACATATATTCTTCATATATTTTTTAATATTTATTGCTATGTGTATTTCTTATGGATAACTGTCCTCTAAAGTAGAGTGATTGTTGATTTTAATTGATGTTTTTTTGGTAGATTGATTGTGCCATGTGATGTAATTAGATTACATTTAAAAATACTGTTTTATGGGATTTGTATGTAAGACACTGAAGAAGGACATTTTGTATCTGAAAGCTTTGTCGCTTTTATTAAAGTTTTTGACGGTGTGGAGTTCTACATTTTTTCTTGCTTTAAGCTGTTTTGGTTTGTACTTCTCCACTTCAGTACTAGTTAACCTCTTTTTTTAAACTTGTTGCTGTTTATTGAGTTACCTTATGAGCACTTTTGTATAGTAAACTTCATCAGATAGGCTTTTGCTGAATGAGATTACAATTTATTTGACATGATTAAATGCTTATGAAAAGGGGGTGTGGAGAAGGATGTTAAGTTTTAGAATATTTTAGAAGTCAGTTTACAAGAATTTTACTGCACACTGATTAAGAATTTGACAGGATCTACCAGTATAATTAACTTTCTCTTCCTTAGTTTCATTTGCTGGTTACAGGGGAGCATCACCAACACTTGGAGACATTTTGGATTATATGTCTTTTACTTAACTTTTGTTTAGTTTCTCTAAACAGCGCTGATATTTTATGGTGGAAGCTTTATAACATAACACGTCTAGTGGAAATGCTGCTTCAACCACCATATGATCATAGTTTTCATGCTACTGACATTTTTTCAACCTCTTCCCAGAAATCCCACATTTCAACTTTTCTCTAGTTAGACTAGGGAACATGAATGCGCTCAAATGTCTGAGCCTAGGGCCATAAATCCAAAATGTGTGCAGTCCTGCAAAGTGGTGTATTGTCTTTTCACCCCACTACAAAATGGAAATATACATAACATTACAACCATACACTTAATATTCTTTACAATCAAATGATTGTATTACAGCCATGAAAAGTCAGGGAGATATTCTGGTATCCTTTTCTCAAGGGGCTGCTTTCTAAAATCTCCTGATTCCTTGTCTGTCAGACCAGTCTGGGCCCACCTAACAGACATGTGTCCTAGTGCTGTCAACTATTTCAACAGCTGCATTATTGAAGATATACTTCGCACCACACCTAGGCCACTGTTTAAACCATACTGGGCACAAACACTACAAGACACCATCCACTGTTCTTGCTGTAATGGGAACACAATACTGTAGGATACCAACCTTATGCCACTGTTCACACCATAACAGATATAAATACTGCAGGATATCATCCCTGCCCCACGGCTCAAACAATAATGGCCACAAATACTACAAGATATCAGTCAGGACTCCATGCATAACAAGTATAAATAACGGAGGATACCATCTCTACCCTACCATTCAAACAATAATTAGCACAAATATTACAAGATATCAGCCACTGCTCCCATCATAACGGGTACAAATACTGCAGGAATCCACCCCTACCCCACTTTTCCCACTATAATGAATATGAATACTGCAGGATACCACCCCTACCTCATTGTTCCCACCATAATGAGTATGAATACTGCAGGATACCATCCATACCCCGCTGTTCAAACCATAACAAGTATGAATACTGCAGGATACCACCCCTAATCCAATTTTCCCACCATAATGAGTATGAATACTGCAGGATACCATCCCTACCCCACTGTTCAGACCATAATGAGTATGCATACTGCAGGATACCACTCCTACCCCAGTGTTCAAACTATAAGGAGTATGAATACTGCAGAATACCACCTCTACCCCCACTGTCCAAAACACAAGTATGAATACTGCAGGATACCACCCCTACCCCACTGTTCAAACCATAATGAATATGAATACCACAGGATACCATCCTTAACTCACCGTTTCCCCCATAAAATTATGAGTACTGCAAGATACCATCCCTACCCCACTGTTCAAACCATAATGAGTATGAATACTGCAGGATGCCACCCTTACCCCTCGGTTCAAACCCTAACCATTGGTTTAATATATTCATTAATGATCTTCATCTCAATTCTGAACAATAATCTCTGGTCTGCTAAAATCATAGATAAATTAAAAAACTTACCCAAGAGTCTTTCTCCATCATAGAGGCATGGCTGTCTGATACACACCTGCTCCTTAGTCCTTAAAAAAAAACACTGATCCAATTTACCTCATAACATTCAACTGACTACAAAACTAATTTCAGAATCACTACCTGTAACAACACCAATATAAAACTAGTAAGTCAAACTAAGCTTCTAAGAGTCTCCATTGATGAAAGTTTAAAATGTGATTACCACATAAAACAAGCAGTAAAAAACACCCAGCAAAAGTTAGGTGCTCCCTATAGTGTCAAGCAATTCTCCACCAATAATGTTAGAAAAATTATTGTTTAATCCATTCTCATCCCTACATTACTTTACACTGTTCCATCTTCATTAACCTATAATCCACTCAACTTTAAGTCTTTTGCTGCCAATCATCATTATTGGACACATCATTGTCTGGCCTTAAAAAACAGTGGTTAGAGCTAAGTCATTACCTTAAAACTTTCCAAACTTGTTACTTTCCCATAAACTCATCTATTATCCAGACAAATGGAAAATATTCTCCAACTTTATAACTCAAGCAGACAGCTGAGATCCACTGACAAAATGTTATTAAATGTTACAAAAGCTAACAACTCAGCTGGTGATTCTTTGTACTCCTCTTCCCTGGCCAAAGGTTGGAACTGCCTTCTCTCACTCTATGAAACATGTAAATATCAACTCTTTTAAGGTACAAACAAGATAAGATCTAAACGTTACCTGGCTCTGTACATGCACAACTCCTGGATGATAAATGTCCTGCCCCTTACTTTTGAATCTCTCTACCCTTAGTTTTTGGCCCGAAATCTCCTCCTTGTCCTCTACTTTTCCATCTTCTTCCTTCACCTCTCCTAAAACATTCTCTCACCTCTTAATATTAATCCCCCCATTTTCTTTCTTTTCTCTCATTCTATCACATTCATTTTCCAAATATGTTTCATATCTCTTTGTGATATTGCAATTATTTGATGATATTCTATTTAAATGTGTTATATTTGCCAGTTACTTGTATACCTCTGTTACGTACCTTTGTTGATAAACTGTATACCTCTGTTTACTGTGTTCTTTATGTAATATTTTTTCCTCAGTGTTTTTGTTGATTACTTGTATACCTCTGTTCACTATGATATTTATGAAATGGTGGAATTTTTCCTCGAGCTCTTCTCCCTAGGCCTCTGTTGAAAAGCTTTCTGCCCAGTCATACTACCCAGTAAACAAATGCAATAAATGAGTAAATAAATAATGAGCACAAATACTAAACAATACCAGCCACTGTTCCCAACATAATAAGTACTGTAGGATATGCCACTGTTCCCAACATAATAAGTACTGTAGGATCCCATGCCTATGCCACTGTTCTCACCATAAGTGGTATAAATACAGCAGGATACCATCTCTATGCCACTGTTCTCACCATAAGTGGTATAAATACTGCAGGATACTATCTCTATGCCACTGTTCTCACCATAAGTGGTATAAATACTGCAGGATACCATCTCTATGCCACTGTTCTCACCATAAGTGGTATAAATACAGCATGATACCATCTCTATGCCACTGTTCTCACCATAAGTGGTATAAATACTGCAGGATACCATCTCTATGCCACTGTTCTCACCATAAGGGGTATAAATACTGCATGATACCATCTCTATGCCGCTGTTCTCACCATGAGGGGTATAAATACTGCAGGATACCATCTATATGCCACTGTTCTCACCATAAGGGGTATAAATACTGCAGGATACCATCTCTATGCCACTGTTCTCACCATAAGGGGTATAAATACTGCAGGATACCATCTCTGTGCCACTGTTCTCACCATAAGGGGTATGAATACTGCAGGATACCACCTCCGTGCCACTGTTCTCACCATAAGGGGTATGAATACTGTGGGATACTATCTCTGTGCCACTGTTCTCACCATAAGTGGTATAAATACTGCAGGATACCATCTCTGTGCCACTGTTCTCACCATAAGGGGTATAAATACTGCAGGATACCATCTCTGTGCCACTGTTCTCACCATAAGGGGTATGAATACTGCAGGATACCACCTCCGTGCCACTGTTCTCACCATAAGGGGTATGAATACTGCAGGATACTATCGCTGTGCCACTGTTCTCACCATAAGGGGTATAAATACTGCAGGATACCATCTCTATGCCACTGTTCTCACCATAAGGGGTATAAATACTGCAGGATACCATCTCTATGCCACTGTTCTCACCATAAGGGGTATAAATACTGCAGGATACCATCTCTATGCCACTGTTCTCACCATAAGGGGTATAAATACTGCAGGATACCATCTCTATGTCACTGTTCTCACCATAAGGAGTATAAATGCTGCAGGATATCACCCCTACACTACTGTTCTCACCATAACGTTTATATATACTGCAGGACACTCTCTCTACTCCACTATTTTCACCATAAAGGGAACAAATACTGCAGGATACCATCTCTACACTATTGTTCTCACCATAATAAGTATAAATACTGCAAGATACTGTCTCTATGTCACTGTTCTCACCATAAAGGGAATAAATACTGAAGGATACCATCCCTACACCACTGTTCTCACCATCATGGGGATAAATACTGCACAATACCATTTCTGCGCCAATGTTCTCACCATAAAGGGTATAAATACTGCAGCACACCATCCCTACACCACCATAAGTGGTAAAACTACTACAGGATATCATAACAATAAGTTAACTAAAAGGTAAGAAAAAAGCTAATTTGGCCTAAGGTAATCTACCGCACTAAAGAATCTATCAAAAAGATCAACAACAATCTTTAAGTCATAAGGAGTATCAAAGTGACATACAGATTAAACTTTGTATGCAAAGCCAAGTATAAATCATTCTTTAATTCTGTCTGACAATTAAGAAGTAAAACATAGCAATGTTCTGAACAAATCCTTAATGCTATTTACTGTTGCCCTAAAGATGTTGCTAACATACTTGCAGATAAATTTGGTATCAGATTCACAATAGAAACAGTTGCTGACATTCCACAAATTCCTGAGTCCCTTCCTCTTCTAAGACTGTTATGGAATATGCATTAACTGTACTCTCCACAGCTAAAAATATCACCTTTGTGTGCCCCAACAAACATACCTGCTTGCTTCATTAGCAACACCAAATTTCTCCTCTCTCAGTCCCTTTTAAACCTGCTCAACTTAAGTTTGGCCACATGATATTTACCTGATGTGTGACAAAAATCTGTCATTATGGCACTCCATAAAGGGGACCCCATATCAGATTCCTGGAAATATGGACCCAACAGCCTAACAAGCCTAATTTGCAAGAGATGGAACATATACTTGATCTTAAAAACACCAGTATTGTTGTGTCTTTCGGCTTTTCCCAGTTAGGGGTCGCCACAGCGGAACTCCGGTCCGCTAATCATTGGCAGTAGATTTTTATGTGCCGAGTTGCCGGCCCTGATGTACAACCTTCAATGAAGGTACGCCCATTCACGCATGTCTCCACATGGAAGACGCTCTAGCTGAGAATCAAACAGGACAACGTCTTACTGTGAGGCGACAATGCTACTGCAGCACCACCACCACAGTATTAAAAAACACCAGTATGAAAAATATTATTGCTCTGGACTCAGTACAATGCACTTCTGTGAGTGTATTGTCTACTTGATTTAGCAAATTTCTTTGTGAAAGTCACCACAGCTGTAGATGGTGACCCTGCAGTTCATACAATATGCTTGGAGCTGGCAAGGTTTTTGACACTATTTCCTATGTTAAAACTGTGAATAAGCCTAAAGGGAAAAATATAGAAACTCGTGTTGTAAGACAGATAGCAAACTGCTTGACAGATGGAGCCCATGCAGGTAGAGTAGTAGGCAGCACCTCAGAAAGCACAAAGTGACTAATGGCATTTGTCACGGCTCAGTTATAGGACCCCTTCGGCTTGCCATCTACCTCTTCTTTCCCCAAACCACTAACACAATCATATGGCTAACCATATTTGCTAAAGACTGCAAGCTGGATGCTGTGATTTGCTTTGTGTTCAATAGGGTGTTACATCAGGAAGAGTTAAACTATGCAAATAATTGGTATGTTAGAAACAGGCTTAAATAAATTCACAAGTGACTAGCATTGTCACTTTTGGTAAGCAAACCTCAGCAGATTGCAATGAAAACAGCACCCCACTCTAGACTGATATGGCCATCAAAGATCTCAGCATCTTACAGACAATTCTCGTCTTTGAGCACCGCATAACAGCAGTAATGAGGAAATCCTTCTGTGTAGCACACTTAATAACTAAAAGCATCTCATCCAGGCCAAAGGAAGTTAGTATTCCTCTATACACTGCCCTAATCAGGCCAGTTATAAAATATAATCCTGCTTTTAGCATGTATCAATCCAAATACATCACACAGCTAGAAGAATCCCAGAGTTTCCTAACTAAAGCAATTGCCAGACTAAAGACTGACAGCTACCAAGAGAGGTCTGAAGGTCTATTCCCATACTGTGTCTTTCCAGACGACTTTGAAGTGATGCATATCTACCATTCTAGGCTTTTAAGGAACCATCCTTTCTTTCATCTCCTATACGTCCATAAACACTCAGACTATAGACTTAAATCTCCATCAGCAAATAAAGATGCACTGCAGGGACATATTTATTTTTCTCAATACTTACCAAATTTCGAGAATTATCTTCCTTTATATATATAAAACAGGTTACTTCCTTTAAGGCAAACCTTGATGGTTTGATTATCACAGGCATGAATTGTTTTGTCCTCCTGAAGTGTGAGCTCGCAAGGTGATTAGGGTCTATGGTTTGACTCTGACTTGTTAACAGTATGACTTTATTAATACTGAATCCCAAATATGATTGAAAAAACAATGTACCAAAATATAAGACATGAAAATAGGTACCTGGGATGTGGCATTTCCCTATCACCAGCCTGCATGTCTTAGCATATGATATTACTTGTACTAGGCCTCAGATTACAACCCCAAAACATCTTAATTATCAAAGAAAACACACTCATTTCTCCTTTTTAAAGAGGAAGGAGAAACACATTCCCTACATAACGATATCCATCTGGTCAGTAACTCTAGTTTCTTACCTACATCTGCATTCCAGTATTGTAGCACCATGAATGTACCCCAAAGCTCAGACCTAACTCCTCTATAAGGGATTCCAAAACATCTTTTCCTTACAGCCTACAGCACTCAAACTTTTAAAGAAGATTCCAGAAACACTATTCATTGCAAATTATGTCCTTCTAAGTCCTTCAAATAGATGTGTGACTGCATTGTGTTTCCATCGTTTTTCTACCATTTAGCACAGCGTGGATTTCTGGTTGTCAATGAATTTGCCGAGAAGAACACTTCCAGTTGGCTGGGGCTCCTTGTCCTCTTTTGGTTGGTGTTTCTGTTGTTTCTTTGGTTTTATGTAGCTCATAACCCTGGTACAGAAAATCATGTGATCTCATCTATATAGCTAATCACCCTGGGACAGAAAAATCATGTGATCTCATGTATGTAGCTCACCACCCTGAGACAGAACACAATGTGTTCTCATCTATGTAGCTCATCATCTTGGGACAGACCACAATGTGTTCTCATCTATGTAGCTCATCATCCTGAAACAGACCACAATTTTTTCTCGTCTATGTAGCTCATCATCCTGAGACAGAAAACCTTGTGATCTGATCTGCATAACTCATTACCCTGGGACAAAAAATCATGTGAACTCATCTATGTAGCTCATAACCCTGAAACCAAAAAATATATGATCTTAACTATGTAGCTCATAACCCTGAAACTGAAAATCATGTGATCTCATCTATGTATCTTGTCACCCTGGGACAGAATGCCTCTCAATGTATATGGCCAATGCAAAAAAAGTAGGTCTGTTGAAAACTTTCAGCAGAATGCTCATGTAATGTACAAAACAAAAAAGAGCTTTCTTGAAAGCCTCTGTTTTACATTCTGGAAAATTGAGATCTCTGTAAAAATCTATCTATTCAGTACTACCTTTCTCAAGTGGCCAAGGCAAATGTTCTCAAAAAAGGAAACCAGATGTTCAGAAAAAAAACGACAGTGCAACAGCAGATACAGCATATCAATAAGCATCACAGCATAAGTTTGTTTAAACCCAGCAAGACCAGTACTGTGACCTTCAGATGATTAAGGCATTCCTCTTGAGTTCTACACTTTATCCCTGCTGAATTGTGAGGGACTAGGTATAGCTCATCTAACTACTTAGTACCATTTAATAATGAGTATGACCAACTTCTAACCCACATTTAACATAGCTAGATACCTAAGGCCACTCCTGGTCCAACTGTACACTGATAGCAAAGTTGTACATATAATGTGCACACAAGCTTTATAAACAGCATAAGGAACATGGACTATCACCTTCCCCCAATGTGCTGGGACAGTGGAGGACTGTGTTTCAGATATCACCTCCTGAAGTATTATGGGATGAAACAGCACTTCCCACACAGTGTCTGGGAAGTGCCTCATTTAGGCATAAAAACAAAGGAAAAACTCCAGTAACCTTTCTTCTGCATATTTCAGCAAAGCATAATCTTTCTACAGCCCTAAGAGACACTCCCTATCATTGCCTAAACTTAGTTGTGTTACTCATTAGTCTTCACACCACTTGTTGCCCCCCCTTAATAGACCAGAGGGTAGTAAGGACAAACCATTCTCAGCAAAAAATGGAAGCCCACAGCAGAAACGAAGTGCAAGCCAGGAAATATATCCAAAAGGTTTATTGAATCACAATGGTAATGGCCCGGTCTTAATGACAGTATAAATTTAAGTAGTGTTTTAAAATTAAGAAAGGCCAAATTATAATACCAAGCTCCTATGAATTTATTTTATAACATATATTTCTGGTTTTACATTTATCTATTTACAATATGTATTTATATTGTATTTTATATCGGATGGTTTTTATGTTTTATAGTAAATATATTATATGTTTATTTATTTATGTTATGTTTTTTTCTAGCCAAGTTTTTAAGTATGTGACATGTATTTGTAATTATAGGTCAGTTTAACTTTAAGTATTCATTTTGGTGCTTTAATCAAATCAAAACAATTGATCACATGATTTATTTTGTATTTAAATAAGGCCAATTGTTTGACTTTTTATCTTGATAAAGCTCAGTAGTAACTGAGCGAAAGCGCTTGACGGATTTTTATGGTGTGATTCAATAAACCTTTTGGATATATTTCCTGGCTTGCACTTCGTTTCTGCTGTGCACTTCCATTTTTTGCTCTTTTTTGGGTCAACGTTTTTGTTTCTTGTTCTGACAAACCATTCTCCCCTCCTCCTACATGTGATGATTTTGGTACTGCAAATAAACATTTATTTTTTAACCTGTATCTCCTTAACTAAACACATTCTCAGCCACTGCTTTTCCCTTTGTTCCCAACTTGCCCCTTCCCCAGCTGCTGTTACTTACGGCTTAGCCTGTGTTACTCCCTGTAAGTACTGTACACATGTATCGTGTACTTAACATGCAGTCACCACTTGCTGGTGGTGCCATACAAACCAGCAGTTGCTACTGTTTCCTCATAAAGTGTTTTAAAGAAAACAGGCTCAAACAAATGCCTTCAACTTCATTATCTTTACCATCTATCAAAATAAATCTTGCTAAGACTTCCCCTGTGTTTCATCAAGACTCAACTGGTTGATTCAGTGGGATAAAGCAAATTAGACATAGCTTCAACTTTCAAAAGAAAACATTATAAAAAGCATTTTATTTCACAGTTGGTAAGCCCACTGCACACAAATATGGGTTACTTTACCCCACATAGCTCTTTGTTATATATACAAATGCCACAATCCTGCAACCATGAAGACAATGTAATCCGAGCAGTTTGACTTACTTATGATTCAGTAATACCACATATAGAAACTACACTGCATTTGATTCTGTTTGAACTGAAGAGTTTGAAGCTGGGAATAAATAATTATATAATAATATTACATAAATAATTACAACTTATCATCCCGTTTACATGCTGAACTACATAAATGGCCTGAAAAAAGAAAGATGTGAGTTGCAGCACACATCTGAAGTTCTCCAGACCAAAACATATAATTAATACTTGTTCCCAGTTTACCTGTGATATGTGCACCACCATGAAGAAGCTGCCATTATGATAACAAAGCACTTGAGAGATGAGAAGCTTCTAGCAACTTCCACAAAAATGACTATCTGCAGGTGTCAGGTTTTCCAATAGGGGTCTCTGCATCATGACTGAAGCCCAAAATAGCAGTGCCAGGAATGTGCCATGTTGATATGGAAGGAAGTATTCTATTCAACTAAGTATTTTCTTTTGAGACTGTTGTTGATAAATACCAGCTACATCCAAAATGGCTAGATTCTGACTCACAAAGCCTTGTAGAGCTGAATTTTCCATATATCCAAAATCTTCCCAGGCACACTAAATTAAACTACCATAATCATATACAGATGCAGATCTGCAGAGGACTTCACAATCTAAGCTGCCCCCTCCCCCCCCCCCACACACACACACACAAGAACACATGCATCCACAGACATTGTTTTAAACCACATCACATCCCATAAAGGTTATAATCCTTCATCCTGTATACAGGTAAAGGCAACGTTACACTGCATTGGTGCATACAGCAAGTCAAAGTATCTCCTCTAAGTCCTGGCACTATTAAAGTTTACTGCCCCAACAATTCAGTGCATCATGGAGTCTCAAAGACTGCCTTAATTATGTTTTCCCCTTTGGTCTCCCCCGCAGAGGGTTCTTATTTTCTTCAGAGCCAATATTGTATAAGGGATGACTGTACAGCCTTAAAATAGTCCTTAAAAGAAATACTCATGGAACAGAATGAGTATGATATTTCTAGGGTATTTTCATGATTAATTGTGTTGCATCACCTAGGACGCCTATCAGAAGAAATCCTGACACATGCACAAGACATGGTGGGGGGGCAATGAATATCTATGTACTGACTGGACTGGACTGGACTTGAATTCCTGAAACAGCAACTCCTGCTCTGTCTTCCTGCACTAAGGCCATTCACGTTCCAAGTATCAGCAACTCATACACAACATTATGGAATACTGGACATTTGGGTAGCCCTGCAGGCTTAAATATTTATGCTGTGTATATTCCCCAGTCGATAACAAGATTTATCTGGCTTATCTCAAATACGGAACTTCAGGCAAATGCTAAATACCAGAGTCTATCCCAAATACAGAACATCAGGCAGACGCTAAATAACAAAAGTCTGTATTTTACCCACAGGTGGACTTTCCAAGCAGCCAGCCTCTATCTTATCCAGGAAAATTGAGGTAGCAACAGTCTCATTCTCCTTGGGTATATGTTTAGACTGATAACAGAAGTCCCAAAATGTCCAGAAAAGTATGAAGTGACACAAATCTCACCTCACATGCTGCCTCCCAAGAAATATAAATACAAATAAATACAGCTGCTGCTTGAAGTCCCATCAGTTTGTTAACAAAGTACCTGTTAGGTGCTTGAGCACCTCTCCACGGTAGGTAAGGCATAACACATTATGCCCCAACAGCAGATATCCTCTTGAGGTGATGAACTCTTGTAACATACAACTCTCCTTCCCTGACAACACTGTTCTCAGCCCTTCTGCCTGGTTCCTGTACAGGTACTAAATCACCTGTCAACAACCCACTGCCCCTTGCTGTCAACAGCTTGGCAGCATTTTAAAGAGCAATAACCAGAAGGTCAAAAGGCAACACCCAACTTTCCTCCAGCATCCTGCAACAACTTATCTGTCATCACAGTCACCCACCATTGTGACAACTGCCTTTACTGGTACAACAGCCATATTTACCACTAGGCTGCAGACTCAAGGCCTCTCTATCAGCTTTTTCAAGCACTAGAGCTGTCAGAACAGAAGGAAAATGAGGACTAGGTAAAATTATTTTTAGACATTTTTAGTACTACCATAGGTTTCCCTGACAACAGACAATATGTCTACTGGCACTAGCAAGTTCAATAAAAGTAAATAAATGTTCTAAATCCAGTGATACAATCACTTAGAAAGTAATATTTAAGAGGAGACCTTATTCGGGTATATAGGACATTTAGAGACAAGTACCTCTGGGAATGTTTGGGTATTAATTGGTTCTCTGAGAGAGTAGCTGATGCATGAAACAGGCTACCACATTATATTAAAGCAAGTATTAATTTAGATATTTTTAAGAACAGCCTGGACATTTATTATGGGAACAGGTGTTTTGGTATATTGGCAGGCTAGAAGGGCATTAATGCCCGTAATTGAAATATTTCTTTGTATGTATGTACACATAACATTTTCTAACTGCTGTAGTAGTTGCGTTACTCTCAAACATTATATGAACTGTGCACATACCTCTCAACTGTACCGCATTTCTTGTCCTTTACCTGTTTTGAGGTCCAAATAATGGGGTGCCACGATTCCCGAGTGGCACCCCTTAATTTCTGATTTTCCTGGCTCTGTTTTTAAATTTTCAGCCTTTTGACCTGATGTCATCATGTACGCAATGATGTCAGCGCCATTAACCTGCCAGCCTGTTGGAACTGAAGCTCAAGTGTGAGCATTTCCAGTATTTGTGCGAATTACAAACATTATATTTGTGAGCCGTTACAAGTGCGAGCATTTTGGGAATATTTATTTACAAGCAGTTGCAGTTATATCTGTGACCAGGGACGAATTACGAACTGAACTGTCTGCTGCTGTAAGTAAGTGTGTGTTAAGAGTGTAAAGTGCACACTCGATTGCTCTGATAGATTGTTTTAGAAGGAAGTATATAACTTCTTTGCTGTTAGAGTTCCTTAGAGCAGGAGCCAGTAATGCATGCAGCTGGGGAGGCATGCAATATTTATAATAGCAGCAGACTGTTTTTATGCTGGTCTGGTTCTCCGAAATCACTTCCTCTTTAGTGGATAATGTGGTCTTTCTTCTTGGTAGTGTGCCCCTGTTGCAAATTTGGTGGAATAAAAAGAGGAACCAAAACAAGCATGTTAGGTCTCTTGGCTTCAGGCGCAAAGGTGATTGTCCTAAACTGAGACTACTAGTAGAGCTGCAATGCCCAGCTACATAGTGATTGTTACTACTGGGACCCAGTGCAGGTTTGCAGGTACCGATGATTACATTTATCTAACTCTTGTGGGATCGCGCAGGGATGCAGTGAGAAGTGCCTGCTCGACAAACCCTTTTACAATGACTTTAAAAGAGGAGCGGTAAGCAGCATATAAAAGTTTGTTATGGTACCCTGTCCTGTGCTCATAGTGTACAGCAAGGGTGTAGCTATGCATACTCAGTGTGCTCAAACAAGTACAGTTTGTTCTGAGCATCTCTCAAAATGTTATAGATAAAAGTGCACAAAAAATAAACATCTGGTTTAACTCGCTGTTTAAACATGCTTTTTGTGACTGGAGTTCACCTTTAAGTAGTCTTTTTATAGTTAGAAGTGGCAATAGTAGGTAATGTTTTTCAAATATAGAGGGGTATTGTTAAGCCACAGTGCGGTTATATTTGTGAGCAGGGATGGAAGAATTACGACAAACTGCTGCTGTAAATTTTCTGAAGTGTGTGTGTGTGTGTGTGTGTGTGTGTGTGTGTGTGTGTGTGTGTGTGTGTGTGTGTGTGTGTGTGTGTGTGCGTTTGTGTGTTTTTATGGCAAATCAGTGAAGGATTGAATTCACTAAATAATAGGCATTTGAATTTCAGACTTAATATTCATCAGAAAATATAGTAACACAAAACATTTTATTCTAGCAATGTTCTAAGTTTATAAGATCAATATTTGAAATCTGTCCCTATTTTAGGGCTGTATTCCCCCATTATTGGCTTTGTCCAGATTTTTGTGCTAAGAGGTTGAGAGCTATGGAACTGAATGATAGTCATTTAAGTTTCATTCTTCCTATCTTAGGTTCATAGGTTGGTACTGGGCTATTGGCCCTAGGGCCTATACAAGCCTAGCCATAACAATTCCCTGGCTATTTCTTCCCACAGTATTTACTTCCCTGGACCCCTGTCTTTCAGGGTGACTAACGTGATCCCAGGGTGAATTTCCTATCTCCCATCCAATCATCAATGTTCCTTTTGAAGAGGGCCAAAGAGACGCCCTGCTTGAGATATATGGGCAGTCTATTCCAGAGTCTGGGGAGTCTCTGGGTCAGGAACCTATCCCTGCAGCATGTTTGTCATTGTGATGACAATGTTTAGATCCCTGGAGCATGTCTCTCTGCGGGATTGGGATTTCTTTAAGTGTAGCATCTCCAACAGCTCTGGGTTTGACATGGCCTTGTATGTTAAGCAGAGATCGCCTCTGAGTAGGCAATATGTGACAGAGTATAGGTGGAGTTTTTTTAGACAGTCAGCATAGGGCATCTGCTTTAGGCCTGTGATTGTTTTAGTGAGGTATTTCTGCAGCCTTTCCAGTCGTTGCAGATGTCTTGAGAGGTACATACCAAACGGGGCATTGTATTCTATAATGGGTCTAAAGAGAGATGAGGACAGAATTAAAATGACCTCCTTTTTTCTGGATGAAAAGCCCTTAGTGATGAGGTGTGCCACATACAAGGATTTCCTGACTGTTGTGGCAATGTAGTTATCAAAGGTGAGACCACTGTCCACCTGTGTCCCTAAGTCTCCTATCACACTTTCGGTGTTTAGTGTACTGCCACCTATGTGGTAATTCACAGGTACATGTTTTTTTCCCAAAGGGGATAACTATACATTTCTTGGCATTGAGCTTGAGCCCATGGCTCTGGCACCAAGCATCTGTTTCTGTAAGGCCCTTCTGTAGAATATTCACATCATTTGGGGATTCAATAATGGCTCCAGTTTGTAGTCATCTGTGAACTTTGTTAGCCAGAGTCCCTTAGTGTTGGCCTGTACTTCAGAGAAGTAGATAACAAACAAGAGCAGTCCCAAAACTGAACCCTGAGGTACTCCACTTGTCACTTGTCTGGCACTGGATTTGGAGTCGGCTACTTTTACAGTCTGGGTTCTGTCAGTAAGCTAGAACCCACAGGGTCAGAGTTGCTGGCGCCATGTCAGACTCAAAGCCTGTTACAAGTGGTGTCCCACAGGGCTCAGTCCTGGGCCCACTCTTGTTTGGCATCTACTTCTCCGAAGTACAAGCAAACACAGGAGGGTTATGGCTGACAAAGTTTGCAGATGACTGCAAACTGGGCGCCATAGTAGAAAACACATCTGACACAGATATCCTTCAGAAGGGTCTCACAGAAACGGATAACTGGTGCCAGAGCCATGGCCTAAAGTTAAATGCCAAAAAATGCATAGTCATACCCTTCGGGAAAAACAAGGTTACCCCTAGCTACCAAATAGGTGGCAATCCACTGAGCACAGAAGAAGTTATCAGGGACCTGGGGACCCAGGTTGATAGTAGTCTGTCATTCGACACCCATGTAGCTAAAGTAGTTAGGAAGACCTTCGACATTGCCCACCTTATCATGAAGGGATTCTCATCTAGATCAAGAGAGGTCATTGTCTCCCTCTACTCATCACTCATCAGACCAATGATTGAGTATAATGCCCCATTCGGAATGTATCTGACCCGACACTTGCAGCAGCTGGAGAGGCCACAAAAGTTCCTCACCAAAAGGATAAAGGGTCTCAAAAATCTGTCCTATGCTGCCCGACTGAAAGAACTCCAGCTCTATTCAGTCGCCACCGCTTGCTCAGAGGTGACCTTTGCCTAACATACAAGGCCATGTCAAACCCAGATTTGATGAATATGCTTCACCTCAAAAAATCTAGATCCATCAGAGCCACAAGGGCGGAAGACTTAAACCTCGACACGGCTATTAATAGGACGTGCTGGAGGGATAGATTCATCACCCAAAGACTCCCTATGCTGTGGAACAAAATCCCGGTATATGTGAGGCAGAGCACCTCGCTGGCCTTGTTCAAGAGAAATCTTGACCAATGGATGGGAGATCGCAGATATACCCCAGGGATTACCTCAGTGTCACTGCTCGACAGAGGCACAGCAAAATAATGGGTATAGTTCCCCATACTAAAGGGGTGGCGTAAGCCACAAAACGATGGGCTAGGCTTGTAAATGCCCTCGGGCAGATAGCCTAGTATGAACCTATGAGTTGGCAACCCATCCAGTGACGTAGGGATTAATTCCCAGCTTAGTAAGTTTATCTATGATTCCAGCATGGGAGATAGTGTTGAAGGCCTTGGTGAGGTCCAGATAGGTTGTGTGGACCACCTTACCCTTGTCCATGACTCTGGAGACTGATTCGAAAAATTCAGTCAGGTTCAGGAGACAAGATCGACCCTTCACAAACCCAAACTGCATGGGGTCCAGTGTTTGAAGGTTACCAATGTCTTTGTTTATAAGTTCCATAATAATACATTCCATGGCCTTGCAGATCAGGCTCGTCAGACCGATGGGGCAGTATTTCCTGGGATCCAAGGTGGATCCCCCTTGTGGAGTGGGATAACTATAGCTGTGTGCCACTCAGTGGGCATGAAGCATGAGGTGAGGCTATGATTAAACATGACACTTAAGTGAGGTGACAGTTCATTTTGTTGTTCATGTAGTACACAGCCTGGGATGTCGTCTGGTCCTGTGGATGATGTATTCTTAGCTTTGGAGAGTGCGTTTTTTACCTGTGTGGCCATTATTACCAGAGTTTGGCAATCTTTCGGTATTGAGATGGGCCCTTTAGGGGGTGAGAGGGGGGTGAAGTTTGCACTGAATCGATCTGCCAGGATATTGCCAATATCCTTGTGATCAGTATATTTAATGCCATTCTGTTGTAGCTCAGAGCAGATCTGAGCATTGCCATTTAGATTCTTGACATTGCTATAGAATGCCTTGTGGTTGTATTTGGAATCTTTGGGAATTTTATTTCCATAACTAGCTTTGGAGGATTTATGAGGGATCTCAGCTTCTTACTGAGACTGGTAAGGGAGTTTTCTGCATCCTGGGATTTTCCTCTTTTCTGCAACAGTTTGTTTTTTTGTTGTAAAGTTTGTTTATGGCAAGGGACCACCAGATTGGCTTCCTTTTTTTGGAGGAATGTGTCTTGGTTCTGTTGGGGATGGCACAATTCATGCACGAGTGGATGTGCTCGTACAGTGCCTTAGTGTAGGATTCAGCAGTCGAACTTTCAGTTCCTATCTGCATGGGTGTCATGAAGTAATAGCATGAAGTTGGCTTTGGAGAAGTTTTTTACGGAGGTTTCCTTACTGGGGGGTGGCGGTGGGATGTGGATGTCAAGGATGATTAGCTTATGGTCAGACCTGACCAATGAGGGGGTGACCATAGGTGTGGAGCATCGATTTCCCATGTTGGTAATGACCAGGTCTAGGATATTGGAGCCCTGGTCGGACTAAAGGATTAGTTGATCCAGGGCATTGGAATTTATGAATTCCAAGAAATGTTGGGCAAAGGTTCTGGTACACGAGTAGTTTTCCCAGTTAATGGCAGGGTAGTTGAAATCACCCAGTATTAGGGTGTTTGGTTGTATCTTAATATTTTCCAGTATGTTTAGAAAGGTGTAGGAAACAGCTGATATATGGCATAGTGGTATGTTGCTCTGACTGTAGTGCACAGGATCCTGGGTTCAAGTCTTTGCCAGTGAAATGCATGGTGGTAATACAACATTTTAATTTCTAGCAACTTTCCAAGATTATACAAGCAATGTTTAAAATGTGCCCCTTTTTGGGGGGCTTTTGTCCCCCCAATAAATTTTGGCTTTTTCCAGATTTCTTGTGCTGCAAAGTTGAGATACACAGTTGAGTGTTGAGTGGATTTTACAAGGAGCTGAGAGCTTCAGGGGTAGAGAAGTTTAGTGCTGCTTATAATGCTGTGTCTGATTGCATTGCTAATAGCATAATGGGTTGAATACTTGATTTTGGTGCAGAAGGTTGTGGGTTTTACTTCCACTATGTAGATATATTGCTGATACTGTACTGTGTTGTACTAGGGTGGATGCTGCAGTCCTGAGAATGCCCTCTTTGGAGGCGATAACTAGTAACTATGAACCTGTTATCAGTTTGCCATCCATTCCCTATTGCAATATTACTAGCTTATCATTTTTTGAATGTAACATAAGCAATTTATTCCTCAAGGGCAACAGGCACTTTATTTGTAGATGAAACAATGAAATATAAAGTTGTTTGCTAACAGCAACCTCTTCATTAGTTACAGATCTCTTTAATGTGGAATTAGTTAGATGATTTTTACTTCTGCAGAGATTGTGCATATTTACTGATACTGGTGGACTGTAGAAGTTTGAGTAGACTTATGATGGAAATGAATTAGGCAGTTTTGTCATTATTGCTATATGCATTTTGTTTCATTGTTTACTGAAAAAATGTACTAAACAATAAAATACAATCAGGAAGGTGTGTCAAAGAACACATGTATGTTTCGTGTGCGAGGGGCCTATGATTTGAAAACAGCCCAAAGTTAATCTTTATCTGCCATTGGCCAGATGTATTTTCTTTGAATGTGGGTTTCAATGCTGTTTCAATGAATGTGAGTTTCAAGGGCAGAGAAGTTTTAATGCTAAGTCTATTTAATTGTGAGACTGCATTGCTTTGTTTAGCATATGTCTACTAGTGCTTGTGCTGTAAAATGTAAAATAAAACATTTAAATGAAATCCAAATCATTGTAGAAGTAAAGCAGTATGCACATTGCAGTGTTTATAGGATGGGGTGAAATAGCCAAGTAATGGAACATTGAAATGGCTGCACGGGGAGGGTTGTATATAGGGAGACCCCATTCGACCATGATTTTGTGGGGGAGGGGTGGAAAAGACAGCCCCGGCTGGCACAAACTGTAGCTATACCACTGATCAGTAGGCCATGAAGAATGACTTTTGGAGGTCCTGGCAAACTATAATATTCCTTTGCTAAGATTAGAATATTGCCTACCATTAAATGCCCTACTTTTACCATAAAACCTGCATACTGCAAGTCACCGAAAACAAAATCTTAAGATTCATCATCTTCTCCCTTCCCAGTGAACATCATTGCTACACATTTAAAAGAAAATGGTTACCATTTGCTAGAGGGTCTGGGTCTCTGGGGCCATATTTTAGTTGTCTGCTCTTCAGTTTGTGTTTGAAAGTTGATATCCCACCATTCCATTTGAGTGGGTGGGGTTATATAATTATGTATGCAAAATTTATGTTAATCAGCATACAGATTTGTACCTATTTTTCATGGGCCTTTGTCCAGATTTTTGATGATTCCATGTTGAGAGGTATGACTGCACATATGTGTGATCCCTGTTTGATATGGGTTTCATACAGATTTAACAACAGATGTACCATCCTTCCAGCCAGATTGCTGAAATCATTAACTTGATTATACAGCTTATTTGCAAGTCTGTGCAGAATACACCCATCCTTCTCCTGATGGCTTGCATAGGGATCATGCCCCCCATGGCAATCAGGGACATTTGTAACTAAAGAGCATAGTTAGCTCGGTACGTGTTCTACCTCCTAAGTATGTGGTGTGTGTGTGAGTGTGTGCATACGTACGTGCGTGTGTTTTCAGACACTACATATCTTCAAAGAAGTTGCAGCATTACTTAAACAGAAAGCATAAAGAAATGCATTATTATTATTTAACAAGTTCTGCATCTAGAGCAGGACAGCAAGAAAATATGTGGGACCCTAATAACCCAACATGGTTAACTCACACAGCCTCCTTCATTCTCCTTTTCCTAATGTTCTAATAATCAGTGCAAATGGGAAAGCAGGAAATATTTCCATGTTAAAAACAGCAGCTGTGAATTAAATTAATAAGTGATTATATCTTGAAAATGGTTCTAGTGCTTCTAATCAGCTGAATTGATAGGAGCGTTAATGGAGTGAAGAGTGACGAGGCTGCAGAGTTGATTTGTTTTTCTTTCGGAGCGCAGAGATAAAAATCAATACTAATCCACTGATCCCTTGCAAGACTTCTCCAAAGGCAGTCTGACCTCTTATTGATTGGCACTCAGAAGTCAAAGTGCATGTTATGCAGCAGCTATCAACTACTTGATTTAGATGAAGTGAATTAAAAGGTATTTTTTCCTCTTTTCCAGAGTTCTTGGCTCAGAGCTGAAATCTTTGTCACTAACCGTTGTGATGTTTATTCAGTTTACTTTCCATTAAAATGTTGGATTTCTTAGTGAAGATGTGTGAATAAATTTTGTTTCCAGAGCAAATGCATGAAATAATGAGGTCAAACAAATTCCATTTAAGTGTGCATATTCTAACACAGTGGGACCAGACTCGTCTATTTAATTAGTTTTCTGTATGTTGATATTTTTGAAAGCTTAAACACTGTTCCTTGTTGTTTACTATCGCAAATTCCACGTTAGCATTTTAATCATTCAAAAATAATTAACTATTCATGCAGTAGAACAGTAATTATGTATTTGCAAGTTGCTTCTGCTATACACATTTCTTTCTGTGCCAGGCAGGCCTTATTTCTCTAGCTTCCTGCTCACTCAGTATACACAGATCCAATGCTCAGAATCCTACTGCAGCTGCTCTGTTCATGCTTACTGCCATTCTGAATTATGGAAGGAGAAGACCGAGGTAGCAAAGAAGGAATGATATAGGACAAGAGTGCAATCATTGCTGTTGGATGTAGCCCACTGTTGGACTGCTACATACACATGCCGGAAAACTGACCTATTTTGTTGTATATTCATAAACTAGTATTTTGTGTAGGGACAATAAAATATTTAGTATTTTGCTACAACAACATCTTTCTGCTACTAGTGCCTCTGTCTGTTCCATACAAATTACAGAGGAATGGACAATACTTGGCAATCTGAGATGTATTCCTAAAGGAAGCATCTGCATGTAGAATGCCATGGTGTACGAGTACCCTTCTGTCTTTATATCTGTACCAAATTCTGTCACTTATTGGAAATGTTCCCAGAAATATCTTCCATCGAAGTGTTAGAAAAAGTTTATTAATTTGCATCTGCTTCAGTTTCCAACAAATAATTAATCAAACCCTCTTGGTAACAGTGTAGGGGATTCAGTGTTACATCCCTCACTAACATGGTGCTAGCATGAGTATGACCTTTTTAAATGAGTAGTGCCTTCTTTGGTACAAAAAGAAGTGTGCACACATATACAGAAATAGACAGTTAATGCCAAAGGAGTATGCACACACACTCATCTAATACACATATACAAATAATACACAGTTAATGTCAAAGGGATACACACACACACACACACACACACACACACACACACACACACACACACACACACACACACACACACACACTCACTCACTCACACTCAAATATACTCATTTATACACATCTACAAAAATACAGAGTTAATGCACTCACAAAAGTAAATAGTTAATGCTGAAGGGACACACACTCACACACAAATGCCCAAATGCCAAAGGGATGTGCACGCACACATACACACACACACACACACACGCACACACACACACACACACACACACACACACACACACACACACACACACACACAAGTAAATAGTTAATGCTGAAGGGACACACACACACAAATGCACAGCTAATGCTAAAGGGACGCACACACACACACACACAGACACACACACACACACACACACACACACACACACACACACACACACACACACACACACACACACACACACACACACATATATATCCACTCCCACATACATAAACAAAAACTATTCTTGGAAGGCTTGATATGGCCCTTCCTTTTGATTTGCAGTGTTCATATAACTAGTTTTGGAAGATATAATGGTGCCCCTGCCTGATGTGAGATGTTTCTTGCCTCATTCTCATTCTTAACCTATGAAGCAAGCATTGGCACTCACTCTGACTGGCTGTTTGATATTTGTAGAACTGCATAATACACACACACAAATGGATTCATCCACAACTTCCTCTCATAAGCACAGTAAAGCACTCATGGATGTCCATCACACGCTTTATGTAAGCTACAAGAATCTGCACTCTTGCTTGTCTATTGCTTAGTATTTAATAGCTGAAGTTGGCTCATCTAAAATGGACCCTTTTCAGCCATGACCTGGGTTAAAATGCAGGTAGCATAACATTGTCAGCATAAAGTTTATTTACACTGTAAGATTACAAAAGATATATAATACTGTGGTTTGAACTTCACACTAATCGCTGTAAGCAACACAGAACCAAGTAATCTAAATTATACAACAACCATGTTCTTAGTAAGCAATTCAGGCCTCATAATTCACCAAAATTAAAAGCAAGCAAGAGGCATAAGATATGGAACAAATTTGGATGGGATGCCAGTAAACCTCAGGTCAGACATGCACTGTACAAACATGCACTCCCGTGCATGTGCGCACACACATACATGTGCACACAGACAGTTTGGGTACCATCCATTCACTGACCAACATGCTGGAAAGCAGAGCCCCTTGTGAAAATCTGCACAGTCAGAGGAAGGACGTGCAAACTGTGCACTGACATCACCCCAGACAGAAATGAGTACAGGAACTGAAGGGGTTCAGGCAGCAATGATCAACATTACATGTTAAAATTCCAGATACATGTTGCAGTGTCCCATTCCTCTGTGCTAAGTCTCTGTGTGCATTAGCTGCTGTATAATGAGGCCCACTATGAAGAAAACAGTAAGAAGACAAAAGCAGCATTGATCATTGAAATCACTACACCCAGTGACTACAGTGTCTTGTGCACAGAGAGACACAAAGTCATAAAATACCAGGATTTACAGGCAGAAATGAGGGCAGTGTGAAAGAAGGATACCCAGACAGTTCCAACAGTAGTAGGTGCAATGGGTCTTATAAAAAAGAATTTATAACCGTTCCTAGATATGTTACAGATATATGTAACTCTGTAGGAATTGCAGGAGGAGTCAAATCTGGGCACATTGCTGGTGCTGCGAGGAGCACTTCTGGCTGACATCAAAGATAGAAACAATACTAAGTTCATGAACTTTAATCATACTTTGACTTAGGAACCTAAAAGACTTGGAGAAATTAAACCGGGTAGGCCCACTACGACAAGATGTACAACCTGATGACATCAAACTGGGCAAGTCAAGCTCTTCAAACAACATTGCCAGTGCAACTGTGGGTGATATTATTTATTTATTATTTATTTTATTTTACATTTGTTAACCAGGAAAGTCTGACTGGACGCAGGTCCTTTTTCAGCAGAGGCCCGGGGAGAAAAGCTCCACATATAATATTATTCAGAAATACGTTATATACATAGATTCATATTTAAATACTGATTTAAACATTGACACATTCATTGACAAATTCCTTGGCAGTAGACAAGCTGGGGAACATCATTAGGTATTATTGCATATCTCAATAGTCAAGTTGTAAAGCATGAGCCATATGAACTTTAGCTGAGTATTACATATTATATGCAGTAGTTTCAGTATAAAGACAGTTTACATAAATTATGATATGATAATATCATATATCATCTTATGATGAAAGATATGAAGATAAAATGATTTGTGCAGGGGGCTAGACCCCCTTTCCTGCTTTCTGGAGCATTTTGTCACCTCACTTCCAATATATATATATATATATATATATATATATATATATATATATATATATATATATATGTACACATGCACACACCAACTGCTTGGTTGCACAACTATGGTGAAAAGAAATACTCTTAAAATGGTGAAAAAATAGCTTGCCCAGCTGTGAGTTTACAATACATCTGAATTATGTAAATGCATGCTGTGACTTCTGTACTCATGGTGTTGGGACTGGGGAAAATAAAATTCAAGGAGATACTATTCATCAAATGCTTCGACTCCTGTAAAGCTGACGGTTGTCCAATCTGCTTTCCTATGTGACACCCACAGTGTAGCTGTTCCAATCCTTCCTTCATTCAATGTCTCTTTTATTTTTTTATATCTGACACTCTTGCTTCATTATTGTTGTGGTCCTGCACTTTATATAACTGTGTCAGCACCAGTGTTGTGGTTCGTCTTTTCTGGAGGCATTTGTCTGCCGACCATCTGCTACCTTTATAATTGTGCATCATTCCATGTGTTGTGTCTGTGTCTCTGATATGTAAATCACATTGCATAAAGTACTTGCTGTATCCGCCCATTGGTCATCATGATACAAAACAAGCACTATGGGATATAATACAGGCTGCACACTGCCACATTACATCCAAGTACTCTTGAATTTCATGATTTTGGTGCACGAGTCCTTTGACACACGCAACCCTCACTTTCTCTAGCAGCTGGCCATAAAGCAAGAAAGAGTTGGATGCCCAAGTATCCAGCTTACAGCCTCTTTCATTCTTAGATGTGGGTCTGATAGGAACACAGCAACTACTTGCTACATCTAATAGTGACTTGATGATAGGCATCAATTACTGGAAGCACGGTGTATGCAGCATCCCTCACGACCGTCACCACGCATCTCCCTCTGTATGTTTTTCCATTTTTATTCTACTATATTCAGCAAAGCACATTTTCAGGAATGTGTGAATCCATATGTTATGACTGACTAATTGCGAGATTCTGTGAACTGTCTCTAACCTGCAATAAGCCATTTTTCAGGAAAAAAAAAACAAACAAAGATAGCAAAAAAACTATGAGGATAATATGCATCCCATTTCCCGAAACAAAGGCATTATTTCCCTAAGGAGTGGGAGAAAACCACAGTATATAGTATATGCATGAATACATACCTTGTGAGATACAACCTACATGAGGATGCTGGTTCCCAGGGAGGTTGAGGTTATCACATTGACTGCTACTATACCTAATAAAATGTATGTAAGGCAGAGAGTGTAACAAACGGACCACACATAAAAGTGTGTCAGAAGTGTTTAATCAAATTCTACCAAATCATTATATGTCAAATTGCATTGATCCACTAACATTTTAAAATAGAAGTGTAACTGTTAGGCAAATGATGGTCACTGCAGAACAAATACTTTTGGGTAGGTGCATTTATAGGTGTATTTATTGAAGCTGACAGTGTTAAATTGTGCACAAACAAATTTGAAGGGCCTAAGCTGTTCTGTTTTATAAATACAGTAAAGGAACAGAGCTAAATGTAACAAATGTCTCCAGGGCATAAAGCTATTGTATGTGTACAAGTTCTACATGGTTTGCTATAAAAGTTCTCTTAGTTGTCACATATGCGTGTTCTAAGTCTGCATTGTTTTGTGAAAATGGATTGCTATAACCCAAAATATCCTGCATGTTTTCACATTGCTGTTAGTGGTTTCATCAGACAAAATGTGCTGCTTCAACAGATTTTTTATTCCAAACCTGGCACATCAAACACTCATCAATTAAACAGACTTTGCACGTTTGCGACTTTATTATTTTGTATCTTGGATAACCAGGCAGCACTGTTTAAATGTTTTCTAATTTTAACAAACACAGACAATCTGAAAAGAGAATTTGTAACTACTACTTCTAGGACCAAAGTCTATCCACACCCCTTATTTACTATCTTACTTAATAAAATCTATTCTGAAATTATTTAATTTCGGGTAATGGGGCAGTCCTTCCATAATGCTCTCCATTTAATGACTATAATTTAGCATGTGTGCTTTGGCAAACACTCTCTATCAACCAAACTGCAATCAGTTGTTTATCTTACTGTCACTGTTTAGGTCTGTTAGATGGCGCCTGACTCCACACGGTTCCAGAAATAGCCTTGTCAAATTTTATCCAGATACATTTAATCCAGACAATAGCATGCCTAGGCTAGAATCAGATAAGCAGTCTTTAAGACATCTGATTACTAAGGCCAGGTTTATGTCAGTCATCAAATTAGCTAGGAATCTAGCATTTAATGAAGTGGGACTGCTTTCAAAGATATTTGTTTTGTGTGATCTTGGTCTTTTTCATTGAATGGACATTTAACTTGAAACCAGCTTTTACGCCAGAGACAATAGGAGGTGATTAATGCATGGAACAAAGCCCCTTGAATGAGATGACTGGAAACTTGCCTACATAGTAGACAAGGGTGTCTTATTGTGACATTTCAATGAGTTTCACTCAAGAGTCTAGCTAATGAAACAATTTTCAGTTACATAATCCTGTTCCACTTCAAGAAGCAAGATCTTCTTTTAAATATTCAATGCTACTAGGTAATTTTTTTCCTGTTTCCACTCAGGATCAGTAATCTCAGCTTCTAGGTTCATGTATTTTAGTTCACAGGTCTAAAGTATAAATATCCTATTTGCTTCTATTTTTTTTTCCATTTGGAAGAATTGTGACTCTCCTGTATTCAGACAGAATTACTACCAGAAGAATATGCATTATGTTTCCTGATGTTATGATATAGCTTAGGTTCATAGCTTCATAGGTCTAAGCAATGAAATTACAGAGCCAATCCCCCCTATTCAGATGTTCCACTCTAGCCATCAAGGAGAATAAGACAAGATAGACTCTGGTAAAAATTAAGGCTGCCTGCACATTGTTGTCTAGGCTGTACCTCACATAACTTTTCTGTCTATCATCAACTTTCAGTGTACCATAAAGCCTGGTTATTAAACCACATGCTCCTTCATTCATTCGAGTGATTACCTCTTTGTTGTTATTAGTGACAGCCAAACTGGCATTTCCGATTTGCTCAATGTGCTAATTGTCTCATGTTTGCTGACAACCACCTACAAGTTAAACAAACTGGCACAAGGTAAACGTTATAACTGTAAACTCCCCGGAGACTCAGAACACACTCATAACCAGGGGAGATAAAATCAAGACTAGGTCCTTACCAGTATGGTACGGTTCTGCTCCCCACCTATGGTGACCTCCTCCCTGGTAAAATCAGACCACAAGCCAGTCACTTTTGCCTTAAGATTGAAGCCATAGGAATCCTCCAATCCCTTAGTATTCAGAGACTATGCAAATGCTAATCTAATAAAACTGAGTAATAATGTCACTAAATTGAAAACCTGTTCCACCTCAGTAATTCCACCGCTTTTGTAGAATCCTTTACTGCCATATTCTATGCATATGTAAATAGTTGCACAGATGCATTTGCCCCCTCAGAAATGAATACAATGGAACATTCAGAAATAAACCTCTGTGGTGGAACCATAATATAAATAGGCTCTACAAGAGAAAAAAAAATATTGCATGCAAAAAAATCTAATTCTGAAGAAACCAAAAATCCCCTTGCTGAAATAAATAATGAACTCAGAATCCTGATCAAATCAACCAAATACAGATTTCAGGTGAAAATAGCAACCCAGGCAAAAGATAACCACAAAGTCTACTTTGGCTAAGTTAGAAATCTCACAAACAATCCAAAGCACTGTACAGAGTTAATAGTAAATGATATCACATAGTCTGCTACAGAGGAAATAGCTAATCAACTAGTGGGTAAGTCTGTCTCCAACTTCACTCTTCCTCTTCTCTCTAGTATTCCCTGATGAAATATAGATTCATAGGTAGGTACTAGGCTATCGGCCCTGGGGCCTATACAAACCCAGCCAAAAAGGTACCCTGGCTTTTGCCACCCAAGAAAATTATTTTCCTGTGCCACTGTGGAGCAGAGCCACAGAAGTGATCCCTGGGGTGAATTTCCTATTTCCCATCCAATCATCAAGATTTTTCTTGAAGAGTGCTAATGAGGAGCTTTGTTTGATATAGATAGATAGCTTATTCCAGAGTATGGGAAGTCTCTGGGACAGGAATCTATCCCTCCAGCATGTTCTTTTTATTGTGGTGATAAGGTTTGGGTCTCTAGAGCGTGTCGCTCGGAGGGATTGGGATTTCTTTAAGTGGAGCATGTCCAGAAGCTCTGGGTTTGACATAGCTTTGTATGTTAGGCAGAGATCACCTCTGAGTAGGCGATATGCGACGTAGTAAAGCTGGAGTTTTTTGAGACGGTCTGCGTAGGGCACCTGTTTGAGGCCGGTAATCTCTTTGTGAGATATTTCTGCGGCCTTTCCAGTTGTTGTAGATGTCTTGTGAGGTACATACCAAAAGGGGCATTGTACTCTATAATAGGTCTAATGAGTGATGAGTAGAGGGGAACAATGACCTCTTTTTTTCTGGATGAGAAACCTTTTGTGATGAGGTGTGCCACATAGAAGGATTTCCTGACTACTGTGGCGATGTGATTATCAAAGGACAGACCATTGTCCACCTGTGTCCCAAGGTCTCTTATCACACTTTCGATGTTAAGTATACTACCGCCTATGTTGTAGTTCATGGGTACAGAGTTTTTACCAAAGGGGATGACAAGCACTTTTTGGCATTGAGCTTGAGGGCATGGCTTTGACACCAGGCATCTGTCTCAGTAAGGCCCTTTTGTAGGATGCCCACATTGTTAGGAGTTTTGATTATGGCTCCTAGTTTGCAGTCATCTGTGAACTTCATTAGCCAAAGACCTTCTGTGTTAGCCTGTACTTCAGAGAAGTAGATGCCAAACAGGAGAGGACCCAGGACAGAACCCTGTGGTACTCCACTAGTCACTGATCTGAAGTTGGATTTGGAGCCTGTTACTTTCACAATGTGGGTTCTGTCAGTGAGCCAGTTGGCAACCCATCTTGTGACATAGGGATTTATACCTAGTTTAGTGAGTTTATCTATAATTCCAGAGTGTGGGATGGTGCTGAAAGTCTTGGCAAGATCTAGATAGGATGTGTGAACCACCTTACCCTCATCTACAACTTTGGTGTCTGCTTCAAAGAAGTCTATCAGGTTTAGGAGATATGATCTGCCTTTTACAAACCTGAACTGGGTGGGGTCCAGAGTTTGGAGATTACAATGTCTTTGTTTATAAGTTCCATAATGATACGTTCCATGGCCTTGCAGACCAGGCTCGTCAGGCTAATGGGGCGGTAGTTCTGGGGGTCCGTGGTGGCTCCCCCTTGTGTAGTGGGATAACATCACTGTGCGCCATTCAGCAGGCACAAAGCCTGAGGTGAGGCTATGATTGAACATGGTACTTAGGTGGGATGCCAGTTCGTTCTGTAGTTCATGTAGAATGCAGCCTGGGATGTTGTCTGTTCCCATGGATGCTGTGTTCTTGGCTTTGGAGAGTGTGGTTTTTACCTGTGCAGCATTGATTACAGGAACTTTGCATTCTTCCGGTATAGAGATGGGCCCTTTAGGGGGTGAGAGGGGGGTAAAGTTAGCACTGAACCTATCTGCCAGGATGTTGGCAATATCAGTTGGGTCTGTATATTTAGTGCCATTGTGCTGTAACTCGGAGCAGATCAGATTCTTGACATAGCTATAGAATGCTTTGTGGTTGTCTTTAGAATCAGTGGTGATTTTGTTTTTGTAACTTGCTTTGGAGGATTTTATCAGGGATCACAGCTTCTTACCGAGGCTGACCAGGAAGCTCCTCCACTCATGGGATTTTACTCTCTTTTGAAACAGTTTCTTCCTTCTGTTGTCCAGTTTGTTTATGGCAGGGGACCACCAGATTGGCTTCCTTTTTTTGGAGGATAGTGTCTTGCTTCTGTCTGGGATAGCACGATCCATGCACTCGTGTAAGTGCTTATAGAGTGCATTTGTGTAGGATTCAGCAGTTGTAACTGTATTGTCTATCTGCATGGGTGTCATGAAGTTCACCACTTCTGTCTTAAGAAGCATGAAGTTGGCTTTGGAGAAATTTTTTACTGTGGTTTCCTTAATGGGGGGTGGGGGCAGGATGTGGATATCTCGGGTGATTAGCTTATGGTCAGAGCGGACCAATGAGGCGTTGACTTCAGGTGTGGAACACCGGTCACTCATGTTGGTAATGACTAGATCTAGGATACTGTTGCCCCTGGTGGAGGTGTGGATAAGTTGATCCAGGGCATTGGAGTTTATGAATTCCAGAAAGCGTTGAGCGAAGGAGTTGGTACATGAGTAGTTTTCCCAGTTAATGGTGGGGTAGTTGAAATCACCCATTATTAGGGTGTTTGGTTGAACCCTAATATTTTCCAGTACATCAAGAAAAGAGGAGTGGAAATCTTGGGGCATGATGGACGATCTGTAGCAAGCTACAATTTGGATTGCAGTTTTGCCCAGAGTTAGTTGCACTTGGATAACCTCGGATGCATTATGCTGAGCAACTAGCCTGGAGGTGTGGATATCCTTAATGAATATGGACACACTTCCGTCTTTGGTGTTCTGGTCCAGGTTACATGGCCAAAAAGTGTGGTATGAGTTATAGCCTGGTAGTGCAGGGGTGCTCTCTGGAGCCTTGAACCAGGTCTCAGTCACTGCACAGATATCGATGTTCTCCATTTTAAGGCGTGCCTCAAGTGAGTGCATTTTGAGATTTAGACTTCTAGCATTGAGTAGCATCACCCTCAGTTTTTGCTTGCCTGTTCCTGTTATGGTGGTGAATTTGTCATTTGAACCTTGCCTAAAAAAGGCACTATAGGGGTGGCAAGAACCTTAGCCAGTATCCAGAAGCCCAGCGGTGACAGGTCCAGGCCATCTCTGGCAAAGCATCGTGGTCTGTTGACCATGTCATCCCAGGCGACAGATACTGGATCCCTTTAGAATGACACCAGAAGCTTAGCCAATTGTTGAAGTCAATCATTTTGTCCTTGTACTGCGGTATCATTCTAGGTGATGGCAGAATGCTACTCAGGGCTAGGGTCATACCTACCTGGGCTACAAGATCGGAGAGCTCTTCCATGTCTCTTTTCATGTAGTCTAGGGAGGTATGTCTCAGGTCGTTCACACCAACATGGGCAATGACAGAGTCATATTTGTACTTGTTGTGGAGTGACCTGAGTGTGTGGGTTATGTGGTGGATCCTGGCACCCGACAGGCAGCTGACAGTAACCTTCTCCTTGTTTAGCCTGGTGAGTGGGACATCAGTGTGCCTGACTATAGAGTCACCTATGATTAGTGTGTTGGGTACGTTGTTTTGCCTTATTGGCTGTGGTTGAGTGGCACACTGAGTCTACGGGCTGTGTGTCGTTTGGGTTGTGGAGCTTGCTTGCATTTCTGCTTTGGTGGTCTCTGTTGCTTGAGCAGATTATTATTGAGAGCCTCCGCGAATGTTTTTGTGTTTCTATGTGTGGATTTTGGTAGTGTAGATTTAGTGAAACTATTTGATGAGTGTGGTGTGGTGAAAATGTTTACCTTTTCCTCATGACTGCCAAGTTCAGTCTTGGTTGGAGAGAGCTTTACCTTCAGTTTGGCTAGATAAGTGCATCTCTCACAGGTTGTAGTGTTGGGTGGTAGGAGAAGAGGGTTGTCTGTGTACATGAGGCAATTTCTGCATTGCCCCAAGATGCCTAGATTCATCAGATAGACAGGAGAGAACACTGGGAGCTGACCCTTGGACATGCCTGAATAAAAAAACATTTTCCTCTAGATAAGTGAGGAAAGGGAGTACAAGAGCTGTTTTTCTCTAAGCTAGTGAGGAAAGCAAGTATCAAAACTGTTTTCCTCTAGGTAATGAGGAAGGTTGAGTGCTGTAGTAATTAGTAGCTTATTTAGTGCTTACAAGTTCTGAACAAGTGCTGATCACGAATTAGCAAATTCAAGTGCTAAAACTAAGAATCTGTATCTGGACTAAACAAGTTACAGGAAAGGGGGGAAACAAGTGCAAATGAGGGCTTTTAAATCAGAAAGTTGAAAGAGATGGAAAAACTGCCCAAATGGCCAATAACTACAATTTCTGGGCCAGAACCACTCCTTTTGTGGGTATATAGGTTACCTAGTGCTTACCACTCCCACTGATAAGCTAGAAGGCTTCCCTCCGACACAGAAAGCTTGATGGGGCTCAGAAGCTTACATACAGTCCTGGATACAGCAAGTCTGAATCTGGACTACACTAGTTACAGGAAAGGTAGGAAGCAGGCTTAGATTTTTTTTTTTTTTTTATATACAGACAAGTAGCTAAAACAGTAGTAAAAACAATTCAAATGCAGTGCAAGCTAGCACACTCAAGTATGTAGCAATGTTAGACCAAACAGTTTAAAAAAATGCAATTAAATTAAAAATTACTAAAAACAAGTGCAGAAGGAGTCTATTAGGTAGAATGAGGTAAAGAGATGGGACTGGGGGCTGCCTACTGGCTGCCATAAAACATGAATCCACATGTAAATTCCCCCCCCATCCCATCATCATATCTCCCAAGAACAAATTCTCAAGGCACTATCTTAGACCAAGAACACCATGTCTAAGAGGCTGGATAACATGGCTGCCTACTGGCTGCCATAAAACATGAATTGTCAGACCACCTATAGAGGTTATTCAAAATTAGTCTGAAAACAGTCTTTGTGCCAGATGACCTGAGGACAGCAACAGTCATTCCCTTGGGTCTATATCAGAACATCCAAGTTTTAAAACTTTGAATGTTCTAATATCGACCCGTTTTGAGCGAACACTAAAAATAGCGAAGCTGCAGAACACCGAATTCTTTCCTAGGGAAAGAATTTGGTTGGCTGGTTCTGTGGCTTCGCTATTTTCAGCGCTGTGGTGGAAATTTACAGGTCGGGTTCAGGTAAGTGTGCCATTGTATGGTTGTTAGGATTAGGGCGCAAGTTAGGTGAGTTAGGGTTAGGTGAATTAGGGTTAGGGGTGGGTTAAGTGAGTTAGGGTTAGGGCGCGGGTTAGGTGAGTGTGCGATAGTGACTGACCTTAGGGTTAGGATTTAGGTTAAGGTAAGTAGATAGATAGTAGTGTATGTACAGTTTAGTGTAGGGTTAGGTGTAGGATTATAAGTGTATGTGTGTGATTTGATGTTTTTTGGGTGTGCGTGTGTTGTGTGTATGTGTTTTGGAATAGTGATTTTTTTTCCCAAGGAAAAAATTTGCTGTTCTGAATGTTCAGTATTATGTGGTTTAGATATTTTAGGTTCAATGAAATAGCATTCGCTATTTTCATCTTTCGATAGCGTGATATAAGCGCATTCCCTTGCACAAAGGTAAGGCTACAACAGAACTGAATATGGAATAACTGACTCGTTCAAGACTGAAACAGGAATGCAGCATGGCTATATATTGTCATCCTACTTATTTAATTTATAGTATGAATACATTGTGTAGAATTCTAGATTAGACAAATCATATGCTGGAGTCAGAGTTTCTAGGATATATTTTAACAGCATTAGATATGAAGATGATGCTACTCTTTTGTTTGTTTTTCTCTGCTTTCCTTTCATTTTGTGTTGCTCAAAGAATTGTGCTGTTTTTTTACAAGGTATACTGCCCCTCCCCTGCATCCTCTATCTTCTTAGTTACTTGGTAATCAGATTATTTTAAAACTTCAGACCTAATATTTACCTACTTTTCCTTTTTATTTACAGTCCTCTCAGCAAAAGGTTTATCTGTGTCTTGGCCAATCTCCAGTAAACCAAAGGCTGGTTGGTTGCCCTGCACTGAGAGACACTGCATCAGCTAAACTGAAGACATTTTACTGTAAGTGTGCATACTATTGCCCCCACCCCCACATTGCTCTTTCTATTGTACTCCTAGATCAATTACTTAAAACTACTTTCTTTCCCTTGGAGAAGGTTAAACTACTTTCTTTCTCTTGGAGAAGGTTTACCTATGTACCTGCAGCCCATACATTGTTTTTCCCTATAGAAGTGGTGGTCTTTGTCACCACACTGTACTAGATTAGTAGCTCAAAAGTTCTAGTTATTAGGAAGATACAGTGATACACTGGCCTGGAATTGACTGAGCTTGGTTTTCCTGATTGTTTTCTTGGAAGACGGCCTGGTCCAGTTTTCTGGATCATAGTCCTCACCTGCTTACCTCACCATCTCCCACACACTCTTATCCCACTATCCACCATACAAATAACTACTCCACCCCTATTGCCCCCTCTCTCTTTAACCATTCCACTATATAATTTCACAAGGTCAAAATATTGTGCATACCAAATGCCCAACCTCTCATCAAAACAAAACATCAGTTCCTTTGCAAATGTTTCTTCTTACAAATACTTCAAAGGGCAATACTACTCTTATCTGGTGATATTTACCCCAATCCAGGCCCTTGCTAACAGCACTCTAACCATACTTATACAACACCACCCCTTCTAATTCCCTCACGAATAATTTATTACGACCACAAGCCTTCTAAATATTTTTTGTCAATGAATATACAAAGCATTAACAATAAAAGCACCCTCCTTCATGCCTGAATTTCTCAATACAACCCAGATATACTTGCCCTATCTGAAACATGACTAAAACCTCATATTACAAACTGTGAAATCCCCCCCCCCCCCGGTTATAACATTCTTAGATTGGATAGAAGTAAAAAAATATGGGTGGTGGAGTAGCTATAATCTACTCTGACCAGCTCCATAGCTATCCCTAATTTCTGCCCTGCTGAAATACTTGTAGCAACCTGTAACCTAAATCAACACAAAAACTTGCAATTGCAGCAATCTATTATACCCCCAGGTAAAAACATTCACATATTCAAACAGTTTCTTTCTTGTATTTCAATATCCACTCCCTATAAAACCATCATTTTTGGAGATATGAATATTGACTGGAACCTTGTTAATACAGCCACCCCAGCTACTCTATAAACCTTAATGGCTTTACCTATCTGATTACCTTGCCCATGCACCGGCAAAAAAATTCCCAGAATGGCTCGGTCATCAACTGGCTATTAGTATCCAACCCCCGGTACTATCATAACCCTTCCACCCTACCTAGTTCCCCTTAGTCATCACCTCCCTACCTCAGTAGTAAGACACTCTCCAATCTTAACAAGAGCCACCAATACAAAGAGTTTAGAATAAAAAATGCCAAACAGTACAATGAAAAATCCGATCTCACCAATAAGCGAAAACACTCCACCAGTCGTCTCAAGAATCCAAGGTTAAAAAAAATGGTTTTAATCCACACAGAACACAAAGAGTTTCATAACCTTAAACACTACAACCCTGTCACCCTAAACAAATTACTGTCCACTGTAAACTGACCATTCCTACACACGTTACCCCTTAATGAGGCTGTATAAAGCTTCAACAATATATTCCTAGAAATTAGACTTGACATCCTGTCCCCCAGTAGAAAAATTAGGCTAAAATGTAATTATGCATCATGGCTAAATCAAGCAACTTGATCCCTTATATACAACAGAGACAGTGCCTGCAGAGCATGGAAAAAATAACAGCTCAACTTTTCACCTGAACTTATAGAAACAGCTTCACAGCCAAACAAAAAAACAGGCCCTACTGGACAAAAAACAAATCTATCAAAAATCTCTGAGCAACCCACATTCCAACCCAATGAAATTCTGCCACTCAATAAACAAACATCTCCAGGAGACCCCTCTTCACCAAACTCCTTCCCTAACAAACCTTCTAGCGAAACTGCAAATCTGCTTGACAATTTTTTCATCAAAACAATAGAAAAGCTTACTAAACTAGACACTGTCAGTATTAAGACTTGACCTCCCACCTCATTTCTTCCCCTGTTCTCCCTAGCACCAGTAGCAACTTCCTTCATCAGATCACTTAACAAATTCAAACCCTGTTCCCCATCAGCCGACAAACTCCCTCCATTATTTTTTAAACATGCAGCCAGATCTGTAGCATACCCTGTATCTATACTTATCAACATATCCATACAAGAAAATACAACACCAGATATCTAGAAAAAATAATTTATAATACCCTTCCACAAGGGAGGAAATTCTACAGAACCCTCAAATTACAGACGTATTACCATATTATCCCCCTTATCCAAGATACTGGAAAAATGTATACATAGACAAATACTAAACCACCTCTTACAGGCCAACCTAATTACACCCACACAGCACAGTTTCCAGCCCTCACACCGTACTACCACTGCCCTCCTATCTTTCACACACAACACTGCCTAAGCCAGAGATAATAAACTCATATCAGCTCTATTCATCAACCTATCTAAAGCATTTGATACTGTTTCCCATCCCATCCTAAATAAGCTTTCCAACCTACAACTCTCTACCTCCACTACCTCCTGGTTTAACAGCTCTGCCTCTCAAACAGATATCAGTCCATCAGATGGCAAACATCCTTCTCCCCTTTCTGTCTTGTTAAGACCAGGGTTCCCCAGGGCTCTATCCTGGCCCCCCTACTTTTTAATATATTTACAAATAACCTCCATGTTTCCTGCCCCCACTCTACCTCAACACAGTATGCAGATGATTCCACAGTTATTAACACCTCTGACAATATACAAAATCTCCACACTGTCACTCAACAATCTCTGCACCTAGTAGAACAATGGCTAACTGAAAACAACCTGCTCTGCAACTCCAAAAAGACCAAGTTTCTCCTTTTCCTTCCTAAAAACCTCAGTCCAGCTAAAGAAAACTTCACCATCTCATCCTTAGATAATGCACTTATCACCACCGCCTCAAATACAAAATTGCTTGGTATTACTATACACAACCAATTCAAATTTAACTTACATATCTTAAACCGTATCAGAAAATCCAATCAAAAAATAGGTCTTGTGTACCGCAACAACAAATATATACCTAACAAATCTAGACCTGTACTAGATCAAACATTTATTTAGTCTACCATCCCTGCTATATGCTGCTCCCATATTTACTAACCTCCAAAATAATCTCTTAACCAAACTAGAAACCACCTATAATAGATAGCAAGATCCACAGCCAGTAATAGCTACAAATCCCATCATTGAATATCCCTGAAAAGCTTAAGATGGCCTGAGCTCCCCCACATGCTTCAACTATCACAACTACAAATTGCACATAGCATCCTGAATAGTCCCAACTCATGCCCTGCCCTTACATCCATACTTACACTCTACACACCCAATCGTGACCTCAGAAGCACACAACAAAATCTACTTCAGGTGACCAATTCAATTCAAAAATACTGGAAAAATACTTTACAGTGACTCAGTTGTATATTCATGGAACAAACTTCCATTGTCTCTTTGCTCCACTACCAAAAGTGGCAAATTCAAAAAGCAACTATAAATTAATTTCCAGCATGCATGGATCTGTACTTGTCAGGAAATAGCCTAATGATTTTTTCTTCTTCTCTTGATTAACATATCTGCCTGTTATTTCCTATCTAAACTGTCTACAAATAGGTTCATAGGTTCATAAGTTGGTACTAGGCTATCGGCCCTAGGGCCTATACAAGCCTAGCCAAAACAATTCCCTGGCTATTTCTTCCCACAGTATTTACTTCCCTGGACCCCTGTCTAGCAGGGCGACTGACGTGATCCCCGGGGTGAATTTCCTATTTCCCATCCAATCATCAAGTTTCCTTTTGAAGAGGGCCAAAGAGGTGCTCTGCTTGACATGTGTGGGCAGTCTATTCCAGAGTCTGGGGAGTCTCTGGGTCAGGAACCTATCTCTCCAGCATGTTTTGTTCATTGTGATGACAAGGTTTAAATCCCTGGAGCGTGTGTCTCTGAGGGATTGGGATTTCTTTAAGTGTAGCATGTCCAACAGCTCTGGGTTTGACATGGCTTTGTATGTTAAGCAGAGATCACCTCTGAATAGACGATATGTGACAGAGTATAGCTGGAGTTTTTTTAAATGGTCAGCATAGGGCATCTGCTTTAGGCCTGTGATTCTTTTAGTGAGGTATTTCTGCGGCCTTTCCAGTTGCTGCAGATGTCTTGAGAGGTATGTACCAAATGGGGCATTGTATTCTATAATGGGTCTAATGAGGGATGAGTACAATGGGACAATGGCCTCTTTTTTTTTTTTGGATGAAAAGCCCTTATTGATGAGGTGTGCCACATAGAAGGATTTCCTGACTGTTGTGGCAATGTGGTTATCGAAGGTGAGACCACTGTCCACCTGTGTCCCTAAGTCTCTTATCACATTTTCAGTGTTTAGTGTACTGCTGCCTAAGTGGTAATTCAAGGGTACGTGTTTTTTTTCCCAAAGGGGATAACTATACATTTCTTGGCATTGAGCTTGAGCCCATGGTTCTGGCACCAAGCCCTTTTGTAGAATATCCACATCATTTGGGGATTCAATAATAGCTCCCAGTTTGCAGTCATCTGTGAACTTTGTTAGCCAGAGTCCCTTAGTGTTGGCCTGTACTTCAGAGAAGTAGATGCCAAACAAGAGCAGTCCCAGGACTGAACCCTGAGGTACTCCACTTGTCACTTGTCTGGAGCTGGATTTGGAGTCGGCTACTTTTACAGTCTGGGTTCTGTCAGTAAGCCAGTTGGCAACCCATCCAGTGACATAGGGATTAATACCCAGCTTAGTAAGTTTATCTATGATTCCAGAGTGGAGGATGTTGTAGAAGGCCTTGGCGAGGTCCAGATAGGCTGTGTGGACCACCTTACCCATGTCCACAGCTCTGGAGACTGATTCAAAGAAGTCAATCAGGTTCAGGAGACAAGATCGGCCCTTCACGAAACCATATTGCATATGGGGTCCAGTGTTTGAATGTTGCCAATTGTTTATAAGTTCCATGATGATACATTCCATGGCCTTGCAGATCAGGCTTGTCAGACTGGTGGGGCGGTAGTTCCCGGGATCCTAGGTGGATCCCCCCTTGTGGAGTGGGATAACTGTAGCTGTGCGCCACTCAGTGGGCACAAAGCCTGAGGTGAGGCTTTGATTAAATGTGACATTTAGGTGAAGTGCCAATTCATTTTGTAGTTCATGTAGTACACAGCCTGGGATGTCATCTGGTCCCATGGATGCTGTATTCTTAACTTTGGAGAGTGAGTTTTTTTACCTGTGTGGCCTTTATTATCGGAATTTGGCAATCTTTCTGTATTGAGATGGCCCCTTTAGAGGATGAGAGGGGGGTGAAGCTTGCACTGAATTGATCTGCCAGGATATTGGCAATATCCTTGGGATCAGTATATTTAATGCCATTCTGTTGTAGCGCAGAGCAGATCTGAGCATTGCCATTTAGATTCTTGACATAGCTATAGAATGCCTTGTGGTTGTCTTTGCAATCTTTGGCAATTTTATTTTCATAACTAGCTTTGGAGGATTTTTTTGAGGGATCTCAGCTTCTTACTGAGGCTGGTAAGGGAGTTTTTTGCATCCTGGGATTTTCCTCTTTTCTGCAACAGTTTCTTACTTTTGTTGTAAAGTTTGTTTATGGCAAGGGACCACCAGATTGGCTTCCTTTTTTTTGGAGGAGAGCGTCTTGGTTCTGTTGGGGATGTCACAATTCATGCATGAGTGGATGTGCTCATGCAGTGCCTTAGTGTAGGATTCAGCAGTCGAACTTTCAGTTCCTATCTGCATAGGTGTCATGAAGTTTGTCACTTCTGACTTGAGTAGCATGAAGTTGGCTTTGGAGAAGTTTTTTACGGAGGTTTCCTTAATGGGGGTTGGGGGTGGGATGTGGATGTCAAGGGTGATTAGCTTATGGTCAGACCTGACCAACTAGGGGGTGACCATATGTGTGGAGCATCAATTTCTCATGTTGGTAATGACCGGGTCTAGGATATTGGAGCCCCTGGTGGAACTAAGGATTAGTTGATCCAGGGCATTGGAATTTATGAATTCCAAGAACCACTGGGCAAAGGTGTTGGTACATGAGTAGTTTTCCCAGTTAATGGCAGGGTAGTTGAAATCACCTAGTATTAGGGTGTTTGGTTGTATCTTAATATTTTCCAGTATGTTTAGAAAGGTGTAGTGAGAATCTTGGGGCATGGTGGGGGATCTGTAGCAAGCTACAATTTGGATTGCAGTCTTACCTAGTGTTAGTTGCACGTGAAGAATTTCAGACGCATTGGGTTGGGCAACTAGCCTAGTGATGTGAATATCATTGATGAATATGTACACTCCTCCACCTTTAGTGTTTCGGTCCTGGTTTGGTAGACGAAAAGTGTGGTAAGAGTTGTAGCCTGGTATTGCAGTGGTGCTCTCTGGAACCTTGAACCAGGTCTCAGTTACTGCACAGATATCGATGTTCTCCATTTTTAGGAGTGCCTCAAGAGAGTGCATTTTGAGGTTTAGACTTCTATCATTGAGTAGCATTACCTTCAGATTTTGCATGCTTGTACCTGTTACGGTGGTGGTTTTGTCCTTTGAACTTTGCCTAAAAAAGGCACTATAGGGGTGGCAAGACCCTTAGCCAGTAACTTGAATCCCAGGGGCCACAGGTGCAGACCATCTCTGGCAAAGTATTGTGGTCTGTCGATCATGTCGTCCCAGGCAGACAGGTACTGGATCCCCTTTGAATGACATCAGAAGTTTAGCCAATTGTTGAAGTCAATCATTTTGTCCTTATACTCTGGTATAATTCTGGGCGAAGGCAGGATGCTACTCAGGGCTAGGGTCATACCTGCCTGGGCCACATGATCTGAGAGCTCTTCCATGTCTCTTTTCATGTAGTCCAGGGAGGTACGTCTCAAGTCATTCACTACAACATGGACAAAGACAGTCATATTTGTACTCGTTGTGGAGTGACTTGAGTGCATGTGTTATGTGGTGGATCCTGGCACCCAACAGGCAGCTGACTGTAATTTTCTCCTTGTTCGGGCTGGTGAGTGGGACATATAGAGTCACCTATGACTAAAGTGTTAGGTACGTTGTCTTGCCTTAGGGGCTGTTGTTGGGTGGCACACTGGTGTTGTGAGCTATGTGACACTTTGGTTGTGATTGGTGTTTGTTTTTCAGCTTCAGAGGTCCTTGTTGCTTGGGCAGGTTACTGTTAAGGCCTCCACATATGTGGGTTTAATGTTGCTATGTGTGGGTGTTGGTGGTGTGGGTTTAGAAGGGCTATGTGTTGCTTGAGGTGTAGTGTGGGTGTTAATCTTCTCCTCTTGACTGTCTAGCACAATCTTGGGTGGAGAGAGAGCTTTGCTTCCAGTATGGCTATGTAAGTGCATCTCTCGCAGGTTGCAGTGTTGGATGGTAGGAGGAGAGGGTTGTCTGTGCACGAGGCAATTGTTGCATTGCTCCAGTATGCCCAGATTCACCAGGTGGAAAGGAGAAATCACCGGAAGCTGACCCTTGGACATGCCTGGTTTGGTGCTTTTTTTTTTTTTGTAAAGTACAAGAGCTGTTTTCCTTTTGCCTTAGCAAGGTACTTTGCAGTTATAGGCTGTTTAGTGCCTACAATTAATTTATCCTTATTTACAAGGAGAGTTGAGTGCTTGTATCAGTTTAAGACTTTGTAGTGCTTTCCAGAAGGTTTTAAAGCAAGTGCTAGTCACAGGGATACTTAAAGGTAAGATGAAAGAAAATGGTTTAACCTAAACACTGCAGTGTGCATTAGAGGAGTTAGATGTGAAACTAGGTAACTTAAGTTTTACCCGTCTAAAAAGTTAAGTTTTGGTGGAGAGTCACTATTTTTAAAACAGTAAGATAGATTGAAAGGGGGTGGTCACTTTTGTATTCTGGTACTATGGAATACAGTAGGATGGCCAATAAATTTAAATAGTTGAAGGGGACTGATTTCACAAAATGATAATTTTGTGCTTACTCATGCAAGCCAGTAAAAACAGAGAGGAAATGAGATATATGGTCAAATTAACATAAGGGGAAGGCAAATAGAAAGAACTAGAAAGTGTTTAAGAACACGAACACTACAGTAACTGGGTGGGAGGGTGAGGAAAAAAATTCTGCCTGACTCACAAGAGACAGAGCTGTGGTTTCTTTTCAAGTTTTAATATGCAGTTAAAAGCAGAATGCAAGTAAAACACAAGGTAAATAAAACAAATCACAGTATTCAAAATAGAAAAAGGCAATAAAGTAATACAACAAATAAAAAGCAAACTAACCTTTCCCTCACAGCAAAGTGTAGCAGAGTCTAGGTGAGCCTTTCTAGTGAAGTATTACCCTCTCTGAAGTTAATACGTATGCTATTAAAAGCATCTTTGATCTTCCGTGTCATGATGTTATCCTGAACTGTAAATTACATAGTAGAAAATATTTTTTAAGGAATTGCTATATTTCCTTGTATATAACTTAATGCTAACCAGATTTCTCAAACATATTGCTACTGCATTCTTAAAATACTGTACTTTTGCCTTGTAAATATTCCTGTTGTACATTTCTCTTTTTCTGTTCTTATACTAGGTATCTTACAACTTGAATTGTTATTTTTTTTTTCTTTCTTATTGTTACTAGTTACTTTCCTGAAGCTTTTCATCTCATGTCTCCGCTGAAAAAGGGCTCTCTGGGCCCAGTCGGCTTAACCCGGTTAACACATGTAAAAATAAAATAAATAAATAAATAATGACTAAAATGGGGGAAGAATTGAAGAGTCTGTTGACAAAAATAAAATTAGAAAATGCAAAAGATGGCTTGTTGCTCAGACAAAAATACATAAATAAAATTATGAAATGCATCTTTTTATTTTTTTTTTTCAAATTGATGGGCAGAAGTGGACACAGTGACATATTTTATTTTCCTGGGCTCAAAGATGTCTGCAAACGGGATTGTACCCATGAAAATAAAGCTATTACAAATAGGTATAAGATTTTAAAAAGCAAATGTTGTTGCCAACAAAATTCCATATAGTTAAAACTATGGTTTTCCCAGTGATATATTGTTAGGAAAGCTGGTCTATAAATAAGTCTGTGCACTTGGAAAGTGATGCTTCTGAACTGTAGTACTGGAGAAAACATTTGAAAATTCCATGAATTGTAAGAACAAATCAATCAGTACTTAAAGGAGAACTCCATCCAAACAGCACTTTTTTTTTCTTTCCAAAAATGTTTTTTCTTTCCCTGTAATCCAAGACTAAACACTTCAGATACAGAAAAAAACTTAATTTAATAATTATGTTCTCCTTTCTTTCCTGCATCTATCTCATCTATTACATCACAACAGCTGCTAAAAGTGGCACAGTAATTAAGTTAGGTCACTCATCCCAAAAACAGAGCCATTAAGAAAACAATGACATTTAAATGTGCCTTATCAGTTACAGACTGCCAGCAACACACTTCAGATAAGTAGTATAGCCTGGAGTCTGAACAAAGGCAGGGCTTTCAAGCTTAGTATTCAGATGAAAATGTCTTTCCCCGTAACAAAAATCAGTGCCGCAAAGAAAGAAACTAAATATGTTAATCTAATTCTTACTTTCTGTCAGTATATGATTTTGCATTTTTTCTATACTGTAACTTCTGCAAAACTGCACGCTTCTTCTGGAGATGGGGAACAACAAAGACTTTAATTCTAGCTACAATATTTAAAACTGTGAATGCAACACAACCCAACTCAGCCCAAGTAACACCTATTAATTAAAGAGGTGAGATTTCTCACACTTGAACACTGAACTACAGTTGTTTCAAGCCTGTCATTCAAACATTCCTTATATGATGCAACAGAGATGTCCACTAATGAAAATCAAAGGAAGCAAATTCATTAGAAATGTGGATTGATGCTGACAGTGAAAAGTAGGCAGTCACAGGAGTGTTGTCAACTGATAAGAGAGAAAACTACAGTAAATGATCCCCTCATCTTAAGAATATCTTTTTGTCCCTCTAACATGACATGAGGAAGGTGACGCCGTTGACTGTAAAACAAAATAATGCTAGCCATGGCAGCGTCCTTCAGATAATTTTGGGGTATAACAAAGTAGAAAATAACAGTAACCATTTACTTTGATACACAGGCATTAGCAATGCAGAAAAGTTATACATCTGTTGAAAAATGTATGTTTTTTTTTTCAGTTTTTGTGTGCAGTTCTCCTTTAAGAAAATAAACCCAGGCTGTTCACATGAAGACCTGATTATAAAATGAAAACTCAAATACTTTGGCCTCATAATGACAAGACAGGATTCACAATAGAAGATGCTAATACTGGGAAACATCAAATGAAAAAGAAAGGGTGGCAGATGCTAAGATGGATAGATAAAATTAGTGAAGTAATGAATATGAGTTTGCAAGAAATTAAAGAAGCAGCTGTTGACAGACAGGCCTGGCATGCTAAACTCCTTGAAGTCACAAATAGTCAGACTTGACCAAACAACAAAGGCACAAACATACCAAATGAGCCATACATTTTTGGGGGGATAAATATTGAGAAAACTGAAACAACTTATAAAACATAGACATTGAATAATAAGTGTAAAAAGTTAGAAATTTAAGTCCACCGTCTTTTAAGGAATATTTATTTATACATGTCATTTTCTATGTTGTTAAAACATAAGTAGGATTTACATAAAAAAGAATAATTAATATATAAAAATAATTTTGAAACTAGATATTAACATTTGATATGGAAATCTGGAAAAAATAATGAAAAGTGAACAGATTCCATCTACCTAGTAATATTGCTTCTTATATTTTTTCAAATCTTTTCAAGATTTCTTTCATTCAAAGAATTTAGATTTGGGGAATTTGGCAAACATGGATACTTGAAAGAAATAGTATAGAATAAAAGGATAGCAGATTAAAACATGACTACTTTGATGTAAGAATACATAAAAATATTTTAAATTGAGCTAATAATTTGAAAGATGAAACAATTTCTTAACTGAAAAAAAATGAAATTGAGAGTTTCCGAGTGTAAAGTAAATTAAATAAACAATTTAATCAGCAGCAAATGCAGAGGCTCACATTGGTAAATTGTATACTTTAGGTGTTTAAGAGAAAATGCACATTTTATAAAAGCAAATTAAATAAGAGTTTCAAATAACTGTCACATAAATAAGGGGCAGAGTGGACAACATTACCTTGGGTTTGATATAATAATAATGAGTTAGAAGCAATACTTTTAATGGAAAGAAAACTAAAATTTATACAATATAAAACAAGTTTGCAATTCAAAAGACTATAAATGAAAACAGTAGCCTACCCAGTCAAAGGTATTAGAAACATTTATAGGAAAAATGCAAAATCTGGAATGCTCACCTTGCATTTCAAAACAAAGTAGAGATTCTGACAAAAAGAAATTGGTTATGATCTGTCTACTATGAGTAAAATGATTGAAAGGATGTATGAACAGTAGCAAATATCTTTGTATTGTGATTAACAAATGCAAACAGCATGGACATAGTATGATTTGATCTAAGGATGGTAAATTAAGATTTGAAATAAAAATATTTTAGTGTAAGATAAATATCTGTGAGAAAGAAACATTGAATTAACAAAAGCATCTCTAGGAAAACGCTGGGAAGTTTAAAGAAAAAAAAGCTTATTTGATAAGGCAGACTAGCAATGCAGCTCAGGAGCTTTGTGAAGCTTCACATGAAAAATAACATTAGGTAAGAGTCTCTTCAGATATGATGTCAACATTTAAAGGTTAAAGGTGCTCTTATGAAATAAAAGGAAAAGAATCATCAATCAATATTAACATCTGATTGTGGATATGAGTAAATATCTTGAAAATTTTCAATAAATAGAATATCTACTGGGGTATTATATTATATTATATTATATCATATTATATTATATTAATGTTTATGTTATGTATAATGATCAAAAGCTAACATTTCCAGGCCATCTCCCTTAATACTTTTAGCTAACTATAGCAAAGAAGACTGTGCCCATTCTGAATATTTGACTAGGAAATAATAGCCAAACCTAAACAAGAAGCCAAGAGTTCAAAAGCAATATAGTTTGGATTTCTCAGACATAATTTTGTCTCTCATTAGAATAATCGCAAATCTGTAGTTGCTTTTCTTTTCCAAATCACTAAGTCTTGCTCTCAAATTAGATTCCCTCAAAAATTTACATTTTTATATTTTTGTAGAAACAGGCCTCACTAATGAGAAAACTCTTCAAAAAGCTTTAAAATATGTCCATCTAATGATGCATTCAATCTAACCATCACATAAACCAATTAATAATTTGCCAAGATGGTAAATTATAAATGGCCATCCTTCGAAAACATCAGTAATTTCATACAAGTATGTCCATTTGTTAATCTGGAAATTCATACAACTGAAATCTAGAAAACTATTAAAAGAAGAATAGAAAAAAGCTAGGACCATAAAAGACATTGCCAACTGAAAACACTGAAAATATCACTTATGGAGGAAGGTCTATGGTGGTGTGAGAAAAAATAAAACCATTTAGGGTTAAATAATCTGTAGCAGTCTAAGAAATCAAAAGAGCCCATTAAGTTCAAAATTATCACCCATGAAGAAGAGCTGCTACAGCCTCTGCAACTCTTTTTTTATTTTTGTTGGATCACAAATTGTGTTTCAGTTTGCAGCCCTTGTAAGAAAATGATGCTGAAAATGATGCATAATGTGAGAAATAGCTGCCAAAAAACACAACTTACATATGTTAGGGATATAAGAAGTCACTTAGTATTTGCATTAATAGTGTACCAAATTTGTAAAAAAAATGAGTAAAAAGTAATGATTTAGAGTAGTGAGAAAGTCAGAGTTGGAGATTTAAAAACTAAGTTGTAAACACTTTTCCAAGGTGTCATTCCATGAAAAGTAAACATTACAAGGGAAAATGTTTAACTAAAGTCATCTTCCAGTATGTCTAGGGATATCAACCACAATTATAAATCTAATCAATTTCTTATGTAAGTATTCCCAATGCGTATTTTCCAAATTTGTTTTTAAATTAACGTGATTTTTGCTAAAAAAAAAAAAAAATCAGTTTCATAACAAAATCTGCTGTGGAAAATTAAGGGGAAAAAAGACGTACTTCTGAAAAAATGGGTTTGACCTCTGCCAAAATCTATTTCTTAAAGCAGAACATGTAATAACAGCACTGGAAGATAATATAATACCCTTACATGCATGTTGTAAATTTAAAACTCCCCAAAAAAACTAGTCCCTGCAAGAACTTCATGTATAAATTAAAATACCATTTGCTTAGGGAAGACTATTACAATACAATGAAAATATAACTAACAAACCCCTAAAGACCTACACTAACTAGCTAAATAAAATATTGTACAGCTTAAGGATGGAGGTTGCAAAGCTGTTAATGGGAGGTCCAAAAATGAAAAGGAATAATGCAAAAAGGGTATTTCTGATGAAGTAAGACATGAAAATTCTGTACTTGAAACCTGTACATGAAACTAGACACTGCTTCTAACAACTTTAACACTTTGAAATATCTGTCTTCACATATCAGCATTAAACCTGAACTAAAGTTCAGGGCATTAAAACTTTGAAAGTTTAATTTTTTAACTTCTGATTCTGCATTTTCATCTTTTTTTATATTTTAGTGTTTTTTTATTTATTTATTTTCTCAAACCAAAAAAGGGGGGGGGGGGTTTAACCTATACTTAAATACTTTACATTGTTATTTAAGCACTGTCGCTTTATTTTCAAATAAGCATTAGTTATTGATTAATTGAATTAACTTTGTATAAAAGCTTGTTTGTAATTGATTTTTAACTGTTCTGATAAAGTTTTGATTAGGAAAGCGCTTGACCTACACGTATTGGATTGTTTTTTATGCCATTTGGATTGTACTATTAATAAAATGTCATAGTGGGTTATAGAACATTGGCTCCAGAGTGGTATTTTTGTTTTTACTTATCTGTCTTCACTTAATTTAACTCTTCTCCCTCAAAGGTTTATGCATCCTCAGCTACAAGATGAAATTTAAAGAAAAGAAAGCATAATTCTAATTGTATATCAACATGTATATATTGTACCTGGATGTAAAGCGTTGTCATTTTTGTATTTTGTATAATGCTGCTTACTAGTAACTTCACCTCATCAATGTATATGTAATATGTAGAGCTTTTGTCCCCAGGTCTCCACTGAAAATGGGCACCCCTAGGCCCAGTGGACTATCCTGGGAAATAAATGTAAATAAATAAAAAATAAATAATACTCTTACTCTTAAAAAGGGAATCACTTGACATTTACAGTGATGGTCTAACACATATGAAAAGAAAAGAAATGAAACAATCCTAACCTGCATAGTTCTAGCTCACATTACATTCTACAAAGGCTCCACAGTCACATGCCCTAACAACTTCCACTGTACTCTCTCAACACCCTCCCTCAAACATTTGCACTATAAATACACAACCCCTGCTACCAAAAACATCCTCCCAATACACACACTCCATTACCAAACACCTAACACACTCAGAAATAAAATATCCCTAAGATACCATAAGCGATTTACTGTGTATATAAAACATATCCTAAATACCCTCTATAAACTAGCCCTTGCTGGAGACATCCATCCAAACCATGGTCCTCCCAAATCCAACCCAACCACAAACCCTAGTCCAAGCAACCCCCCCCCCCCACACACACAACTCAACTCCTAGCCAACAAAAAAACAACAGACCTACTTATAATGTCCCTAAACATCAGAAGCATATGCAATAAAATCCAAGAACTACATGACAGTATAAGCCTATATTCCCCAGATACTCTCTTCCTAACTGAAACCTGGCTCAAACCTCACATCAAAACTGAGGAAAAAATACTTCCAACCGAATACAACATCCTTCGCATAGACAGATTGTCCAAAAAAGATAGTGTAGCATTGATATTTAAACACCACCTCAATATTCAACTCCTGAACACATCAGCCCCTCACCACAACAATGAAGAAATCCTTTATGCTAATCTCAAACTAAACCCAAACTAAACAATCAATATCATAGGATGCTATTTCCCACCAGGGCAAAATATTACACCCCTAGAAAATCTCTTGAGCTGGGCTACTCTATCTCTACCCCAGGAAACCATCATTCTCAGCGACTGGCTGTCCTGTAATAACAATCTCCCAACCATTCACCTTAATCTCCAGGTGTTCACTCAACTCATCCAATCCCCTACTCAAATCAACAAAAACCCCAACAATCATACCTTACTTGACTGGATCTTAGTCAATAAAGCCCCTCATTCTTACCTAGCATGCTGCTTACCTGACAGTCTTAGTGACCACTCCCTACTTTCCTAATTCGGCACCACACAAACAGTCTCAAGCCCATTATCCACAGGCAAATACGGAACAAGTCCAACTTCAACCCCAACTCTTTCATCTCCTCACTGCAAAAAATTAACTGGTCACCACTAAAATACCTCAACCTAGATAAGGCCGTCCACTTCTTCAACAGTACCTTCCTCTCCATCCTAAACACCCATGCTCCTGTAAGAAATGCCAAAGTCAGATCCAACCATGTCCCATGGTTACAAAAGACCACCAGAACCCTAATGAAATCCAGAGAAAAGGGCTGGGAGCACTGGCAACTAAAAAAAGTAACTTGGATAGGCAATCCTTCCTTAAACTGCACAATAAAGCCAAAAAGCAAATAAAATTAGACAAATCCCTCTACTATAAATCCACCCTAAACTCTACCAACCACAACCCTAAGCAATTCTGGTCCACCATTAACACTATCCTCCACCCAGGGAAGGCTGATACCCCCCAGCCGTCCATTCCCCCTCCTCCAGCAGTATTGCTGAATCCTTCAAAAAACACTTTACTGAAACTATAACATCTCTAAACAAACAACACTTCCCAGCAACAGCCCCCCAACTCCTAACCCCCCACTCTTCTTTTCTTCTTCATCTCAAGACCTACCTCCAACATAAAGACTATTTTCAAAACTTAAACCCACCAAACTCGCAGCTGACAACCTCCCCTCTGAATACTTGAAAATTGCAGCTGATACACTAGCCTACCCAATTTCAATTCTAATCAACCATTACATAACAGAAAGCTATGTTCCCTTGATAGGAAAATATCCCAGATCATTCCCCTCCACAAAGGCACCCCCTCCACCGACCTCTCCAATTACCGCCCCATTGCTATCCTCTCCCCTCTCTCCAAGATACTTAAAAAATGTATCAACACCCAGGTCTCCAACTACCTCCTAACTAGTAATCTCCTCTCTAAAACCCAACATGGTTTCAGGCCATATTACAGCACTACCTCCGCTCTGCTCTCCTTCACCAACACTATACTTCATCACAAAAACAATGGCCTATTCTCTACTGCCGTATTTCTTGATCTCTCAAAGGCCTTTGAAATAGTATTTCATGAGCTACTACTCCCTACTCTCCCCAACCTCTCCGTCTCACAATCAGCCTGCAACTGTTTCCACAGCTATCTACACGGACGTCAGCGATCAGTAATCTGGGACAATAACCTATCACTTCACCTCCCAGTTACTCTTGGAGTTCCCCAAGGGTCTATCTTTGGCCCTCTGCTATTCTCACTTTTCACTAACAACCTACATACTGCCACCACACAAGCATTTCTTATATAGTACACAGATGACTCTACTCTCATTTGCTCCACCCCCACTCTACCAGAACTACAACAAATCATACAGGAATCATTCTCTTCTGTAGAAAGCTGGCTATCCAGTGCTCAGCTCCTTCTCAGCCCAAGTAAGACAAAACTTCTCCTGTTCCAACCTTCCAAAGCCACCCAAAACACCCCCCACTTCAACATTCTCGCCAAAGACAATACCATCATCTCTCCATCAGAACACACAAAATGATTCGGTTTGGAAATAGACAACAAACTTAGATTTGACACCCGCATATCTCTCACAATAAAAAAAGTTCACAAGAAACTTGGTGCATTATATCGAAGCTGCCAATTCCAAACCAAGGCGGCTAGAATCTCCATAGCCAATTCCCAGCTAATCTCCACCCTACTCTATGCATCCCCCATACTTACCAACCTACCAACCTTAGACAGACAGACCTACACAAGCTGGATGCTTGTTACAACAAAATTGCTAAATTTGCCACTGGAACCTCCTACCGCAGCCATCATTGTATCTCCCTTAAAGAACTAAACTGGCTAGAACTCCCACAACTCCTTCACTTTAATCAACTCACCCTCACTCATAAACTTATTAACCACCCCCATAACATCCCTTCAAACCCTTCTCCAACCCTATCACTCCACTAGGCCTCTAAGGTCAAGCAACAAAAATCAACTCACTGTTATCAAACCCAAAAACTCAGCAGGAGGAGCCATATTTTCATGTACCATATCTAAACTTTGGAACAATCTTTCACCCTCTATAACTACTCTACCTTCCGGCACCCTTTTCAAGGCTGTGCTCAAATTCCACTTAAATTTGCACTGGCTTTGTCCTTGTTCTAATCCAGACTAACACCCTCACCCTTACCTAATCCAGACTAACACCCCCACCCTTACCCCCCTACCTAGACTCTTAACCCAACTATACTACCGCCACTACTAACCACAGTCAGAATTAGCTACTTGTCTTTACATACTTGAAAATCTTGTCTGACAACTTTGTTACTAATATTATAAACGACAAGAAACTATCTTAACTTGCAACATTTACTGTATATACTGTTGATAGTTAATATCTTGTTATTGTATTAAAGCCAACAACCTGGAATGTTGTTTACTGTTGTTGCAACTCTGTATTTATCATGTACATGATGTGGAGCTTTTCTCCCTGGGCATCTGCTGAAAAAGGACCTGCATCCAGTCGGAATTTCCCGGTAAACAAATGTAAATAAATAAAATAAATAAGTTGATGAAGAGCCACATATTTCCAATTAGCAAAGCACAGAATGAGGTACAACAAAAACATTGTGCAGATTTACACTATACTCTGTAATTCAAACTAAGACCCTAACATCCCAAAGACAAAGACATCAAAATGTGATTTCAAGTCAAGAATTTGAAGTGGCAGTGTGTATTAAAGAACTGTTATCCATAAAGTTAAAATCTATTTAAAACTTCAGAGATGTGTAGAATATTTATGTGACTATCTGCTAAACAAAACACATCAACTTAGAAATATTAAAAAAAAAGAGGAGAGAGTGAGTAACAAGCCATATTAATAAAATACCATTCAGCTGTAAACAACCTTGATGAAAGAACATTCCAAGTTGTAAAATTAAGCCATAACATAGCTTGCATTCTATTAACAACAATAATGGAATACTAGTGAATATTAAATGGGTTAATTAGGAAACATTTTAAAAAATCATCATCATAGAGAGTATCAACCATAAATCTTTTGAGGGTTCTTTAGTAAAAAAATAATAATACTTCAATACTTCATCTAAAACCTTACATGGTTGTGACTTAACATTAAGGAACAAAATAGCTGACTGCATTTCACCATAATCTCCACCACAAAATCCAGGAAAATTCTAACACTGCTATTGTAACATGGAAGTCCTTTGATTTTGAAGCATGAAAAATTTGTGAAGTAATGCAAACAATTAGAAATCACTGATCAAAAACGGGCAGGGAAGGCTGAAGTAAGAGTATCCATCCTATATATTCTGTCAATGAAATTTTGCTTTTTGAAAAACAGTAATGCAGGAGATCAAAGGAGGAGTATTGCACAAAATACAGCAGAGCATAACATGTGACACTGTCAGAGAAATCTTAAATTATAACATTCTTAGACCTGTTGAATTTTTCAGTGCCAAAAAGCATTTTCATACAAAGGGCTTTATTTTCTTTGGTGCAGCAAGACATCCATGATTCCATCGAGACTGACAGCTCTTCAAACTGTGAGTCAGAGGTTTCTGCAACAACAGTAAATGTAGTAAATGAAAATATATATTTTTTGTTTATGCAGATTTAATTAATAATTTTGTGATGGCCTCTTCAAGTGGAAAAGTAGTCTTTTTAAGATTGTTGAGAGTCCAGTTCCAGTTTTTGATTTATCTATCTGTATCCTTATCCACTGCCAATTCCTCATGTTTCTGTTGTTTTGACATGGTGTCTTTCTCCAGCTGAAACTGAGGACATGGGGACAATATTCTCCAATGACAGACTTTTTCTTACTAGATATTTAGTAGAAAAAAGGGAGATAAATTAAATGAAAGAAAAGGAGTGGAGGATTTGTGGGAAAGATTGTAAATAAAATATTTACATTAGGAAGAAAGTATAGCTTCTTGAAATCGTCAGCTGAATTTTCCAGGATAAGAGGACTGCTCTCATTGCTTTTACAGAAGGCATGTTCCTTCCACAACATAAACATGAACAAAACAATAACATTCATCCTAGAAGGATTTGAAAACGGTGGGAATCATTGCTTATGACAGTAAATGTCATTCTTAAAAACTAAAGGAAGAAGCTAAAATGTCTGGAAACTGGAAAAGGAAAGATGAGATATACTTTCATAAGACTTGGAGCAAGATAGCTGACAGAAACTGTTAACTTTTCAGTTTTCCCTCATCTGTAAGGAATGTCATGGAATCACTGCTAAAGGAAGAGATTTTAATGTGTCATGGCCAGTAAAATGCTGGGCTCCAGATGGAGTAGATTTAAAATAGGGTGTGGCAGATCATGCAACAGCAATCTAGCAAAGATCTTTTCTTAGGAAAAGTCAGGCTATTAGATGAGGACGGATGTGTGGATGTTTCCTACTTATATTTTAAGAAGACATTTAATGTGTTATAGTATGATAGGTTAGATGAAGAGACTGAATGACTTAAACTGGTATGGATGAGAAGCTGGCTAGATGGTAAGAAATCAAGAGTTGTGGTAGGTGTGATCCACTTCAGATGGAGAGGTGTTGATGAATACAATTCCCTAGGACAGGGACTATTTTTGAGGAAAACACCTTTTGTTATGACATAAATGGTTTTCTAATAAGACTTCAAAAGGGAATTCCATTTGTGCCAGGTATGAGCATATGGAAACCAGGAACCCTGAAGTATAGTGCATCATTGGAAGGAAGCTGTCATCATGGTGGTGCGCACTTAGGGTATGAGGATGTTTTGTTGTACGGTGGAAGGTATGTTGACACAGTACAAAAAGAGCTAGGTAGGGCTTGTGGAGTGCACAAGAAACTTCACCTGTCATGGGCTGTTGTTGCTTTTGTGAGAGAAGATAGATGGTGGAGTCTTAATGATTGTTTTTTCATGATTCTGGTCATAAGCTGTTGGACACAGTACAGGGAATTCAGAGAAGGACTACAAAGACATGATAGAAGCATCAGAAGACATGTAGAAACTAAAAAGTTTAAAAAAAGTCAGAGAAGGGGCATCACTGAAATCTTAAGTACCTTAAGGGAATCCATAAAGTTTAAGTAAGTACCATGTTCATACCATTTGAGGTTACAAACTGTATCATTCAGGGAAGGCATGAGAAGAGAATTATTACACAGCTTGAGAGATAATTTGACCAGAATTGTTGAAATGAATAGAATTCAAGAGCACATTGAATGTGCATTTGTTAAGGTGGAGAGGAAGGAAAATAATCTGTAGATTCCTGAATAGGATGGAGATGTGCAGAAGTAGTGCTTCAAAAAGACATTATCTGGCATCAGAAAAGGTGTTTGAGTTAATCCTGTCTTTGTCATCTCTGAAGTTGGGGTATCTGGCATCAGAAAAGGTGTTTGAGTTAATCCTGTCTTTGTCATCTCTGAAGTTGGGGTTTCTGGCATCAGAAAAGGTGTTTCTGAGTTAATATTGTCTCTGTCATCTTTGAAGTAAGGGTTTCTGGCATTACAAGTAGAAGTCTGAACTGGGTCCAGCTGGCTGCAACTGTGTGTGAGAAAGTAGTTGCATTTCTTGAAGATGCCATCTCCTGTTCATCACAGTGTTTTGATAACCCTCTGCTGCTGCCTTACCTGACTGTCTTTCCCCCTAGGCTCCTTCAGTATTTATTATTGTTGTATCTCCTTAAAATTTGTACTGCAGTTTTAGAATTTTTGTGCATGTGTGTGTGTGTGTGTGTGTGTGTGTGTGTGTGTGTGTGTGTGTGTGTGTGTGTGTGTGTGTGTGTGAGCAAACAAGGTGTATGTTTAGTTTATTGGTGCTGCAACTTTAGCAATTCCTTTAATCTTGCCAGGACTGTCTTCCTTCTTTCTGTACTAACTTGTGTGCTGCCATGTGTTGCATGGGTTTATTTGATGACATAGTGAATAGGTATGACATTTGGCCATGGACTTTGTGTTGCGTCACTTGTAGCAACATTGTCCACTCATCTCCAGCCCTTGTTGCATGCAGTTTACTATGGACCTCTGTGCCTAATTACTTCACTAGTGTTCAGCCCATATTGTCATAACAGGAAGTGGTCATTAACCCACATGCTACTGGAACAGAGACAGCATAGATTATTTGCAGAAGGATCAAGCCAAGCAGATAAAATATTTATTTTCCCCAAATCTAGTTGTTACTTACCTTTAAACATCAATGGCTGCACGGCAGTGCAGAAGTAAGAAAATCAGCAAGCCTTATTTTTGAACATATTTTATTCTCAACTGCTGATATTTCATCATGTGTTTTTTTGTAGCTTACAGAAGTCAATTTTTTCGCCCTGTATTTAAAACTTCATGTTAATTACTACACCAGTCCACACAGAAAAACAAATATCTCAGTTTTAACTCCTTCCTAACACAGTGAAGGTGTCAAACCCCCAAAAACATAAATTAATTTGACAATACGTAAACATATACATTTCTAAATGCCCATCTTAAATAAATATTCTCAGAAATAATCTTTTTTGATAATTTTTTCTTTCCAGCATACCACTGACATTTTATCTCTCAGTAGCCCTCTATATGTTGGTACCAGCACTGCCATGTACCTCAGTCACTGTTTGAAATTGGATTGTAATCAAGTCTTTATCCCTCTCTGCCATTGGGTTGGCTATAAATATGCTTTTCAAAGAATTTCAGTTTTCATTCATTTAGGATTCAAAATGCCATATGTCATAGTAAAACAAGACTACTTCTTTTATAACATTTTTTAAACACCACTTCTCTTTGGACATGCATATTAGATTACATATCTGGTGAATGTTAAAAAGAGGCCCATCTACTTGTGTTGTTGGTAGCTCAGGTGGATGTAAAGCATGCTAGCAGATGTTCCCTGGTTATCTGGCCAAATTTCACTTAGTAATATAAATACCACCTCTGGTCTCCCCTGAAAAAAGGTTACTGGCCTAGTGAGATTAACCCAGTCAGAAAAGAATAAATGAAATGAATGTTATCTTAGCTTTTCGTAATTACTAATGTGAATTTCATCACAGTACTGTACTGCTGGCCTCCTTATTTGTATATTACATATGACATGGAAATGTTCAAACACCCAAAGATGATGCTCTCTAATTGTTTCTGCAATATAACATGGTGTGTGTGTGGGAGGGGGTGCATGTAAAAATAGATTGTCATCCATCTCTATTGACTAACAGGTGAAGTGGTACTGAGACACAAAGGCCTTAACATTTATCTACCACCTCTCTTTTTTAAGAGATTCAAAACAGGTGAAGCCTCCATGGCAAGGATAAATTCCAGAGTTCATCTCAAATGTTATTACTTTTAACCCTGTTGATACTAATGTACCAGACAAACTCCTGAGAACTGACAGTGTTTCTTAAAAGTTTACGCAGGATATTAGATCAAAAATCTGATCCAAAATGGTGTGTTTAAACTTTAAGAATAAACAATATACTACACATTAGACTTGTGAAAGGATTAGACTTATAATAGGTCAAGTTATGGCTAGTATAGGTGAAATATTTGCTGGGCAGTGGCATACAGAATACTATAGTAAACTGAATACATTCTTATAAAAGGTTTTATACAAGGAGGGTACCAAAGGAGTCACTGGGATCAGTTATTTTCTTGCCTTCCACCCCCAGGTATCAAGCTTCTCCATTATCAATCTACTGACCCCCCCCCCCTCAACTCAAGAGCCCTATGGCCCATTTGTTCCCAGACAGGGTGAAAGTTAATCAGTCCATTTATTCCCCTTTGGTGGTGAGAGTTAAGAGCTGGCAGGCTTTCCTTCATGTGAGGGTCCACACCATCCATGTCTAACATCCTTCCTAAAATAGCTGGTGGCTGTTGTGTAAGTTATTATGTAGTAGCATGCCTCTGTATGTCCCCATGAATGTGTGTCCTGGAGTAACAGATCAGATACCATGTCATCCAACCCAATACTCGGTACCAGCAACACCTCAACACTCCTGTTGTTGTGGTCAGTGGTGCAGTAATTTATATCACCTCCTTCCCCCAGGATGTACATGGCTTCAGCCACTCTCTTCCGTCCTCTACACCTTGGTCCTTCCAGTACCTGCATTGTTAATCAAGCACAGGTTGTCTGGGTCATAGTTAGAGCTTTATCCCTGGAACAGCATTCCCTTTAAAATCAGACAGTCTTCTCATTTTTAAAATCAACCTCAAACTGTTTTAAATATTCAGGATAAATATAACAAAATACTCCAGAATTCCTCTCCTTGGTTACTAAACCATTTCTTACTAAATGGCCACCTTTTATCTTACTGAAGTAAGTTTATTGCACCCCCTTCCATTAGAAATATATATGTTATTGTTCTCCTGTCAGGTCGCATATTAGCATGAATATAGACACATGCATTACTTTAACTCCTATACTTTGATACTCTGCTGCTCAGTAATATTGCAAATTTATACTGAGCATTTCACACTATAGTGAAGTTCTGCACAGTGTACTAATGCCACTTCTTAGAACTCACTACACTTTATATCTTTGTATGATAGTTCCTATTTATTCCATTTTAAAATATTTCATTTTAGACTTTGTTAAAACTTTGTTATACATCTACCATTTCTTGGAACTTTTTTCCTCCCAGGCCTCTACTGAAAATGGAAAAAGTAACTTAGTTTGAGATTCCCAGTACACAAAAGCGAATATACAAATTATCACCACCGGAGCAAGCAGTATCAGTTAATTTCAATGTAATTATAAGTGACCATGTAAAATTTCTGGAAGGAAATGTTTACATTTTTAGTGATGATCAAACCCAGGAGGGCTGCTAGCAAAACACATATTCATTACAGAAGATACAGTATAGCATATCTGATGCATTCATTCTCCAAATAGCTGCGTAATCCAGTGCAGCTTTGTGGGTGAGCCAATGGCTGTCCCAAGATGCAGTGAACCAAGGACATACAGTTTAATCCTTAAAGCGGCACCAACCCATCATGGGATGAGCATAAACATTGACTATCACATGGCATACATAGTTGCAGACATTGCAGAGGGTTTCCAGTTTGCCAACAGCAATGTGGGAGAAAACCAGGGTGCCAAACAAAACACCATGCAGATACAGATAAGACATGCACATAAGTACCCAGACAAGAACCAAAGTGGAGAACCAAGCACTACGAGGCAGAACAATAACTACTATGCCACCCTGTGAAGCAAAAACAAAATCTTAGAAAACATTACACAGTTAATGGGGAAGAGAAGTACAGCAACAAATGAAAACAAGAAGACAGGAACGGTCATCTCAGATGAATAGCATTCCATAACACGTTACGGTCCAAACAGTGAAATTCAAGAATGGATGGGTAAACATAATACTGTTCTTATTAACAGTATAACAAAGGGTAAGCAAATAAAAGTGCTAATAAAGGAGACCTATAGGAAGAATAAACATTTTCCTGAACTTATATGAATCTTCTGTGAGGCACTTGAATCACTGTACTTCATTAAATAGTTAACAGTTTTTTGTATTTTATGCTATCATTATGTTGTCATGGTGAGGCTGCTATGCTAATATGATTTAGTTCTGTAGTCAAGCCTCCTCCTTCTTGGAAAAACATTTACCTTTTAATATTACAGTTGTCATTTCCCTTACTGTTCTTTCCTTTGTTGTATTCTTTCTATTGGCAACCTAAAGTAGTGCTTTCTTTGAAAATGTCTAGAAACAGTGGAAGCAGATATATTTTGAATAACCTTACATTTTTTGCAGCTTGCTATCACCCAGACAGACATTTATGGTCCTTTCTTTAATTCAGCAAGAAAGACTGGGCAAGTTACTCAATTTTATGAAAGCTGTGAGTGTCTTAGTTTTTGTATTATTAAACACAAAGACAATTATAAGTCAGAATGTTGCAAATAGTAAATTCCATAAGGAAGAAGCAAGTGAAAAATGCCTTACATAGTCATTCAACAGAATGTAATAGTTTTTTTTTTTTTTTTTAAATCATATTTTTTGTGATTATGTTGAGGAAAATTTTATCCTGGACATTCTGGAATTCCTTGTTAGAAAAAAAGGAATTATGCTGGCAAATGAAATTCAATGCCACATCATCTCCAAGTGTTAATGAAGCACTGAATAAGTGTTTGCTTAAACTGAATGAATTTTAACATATTAATCATGGAATAATTAACATTGTTTTATCATTGGTTTAGGTACTGTTATGTGATTTGTTTATGTATTATTTATACAGTAAGACTGAATGTTTTTATTGATCTGATGAAGTCTGTTAATAAAAGATGAAAGAGCTAAACCAATATTGGTTTGCTGTGTTTTTACTTTTTTTTTATTTTTGGATTTCAACATATAAGCTGGTATCAGTTTGGCTTTAATTTTTGGACAACTATATATGGTCTGGGGATGATGGCAGCTATATGGGTATCTACTGAAATGAAGCATCTGCAAGGACTCCAATGAGTTATACTAGTTTGTCATTAATTGTTGCCCATCAATAATATGCACACAAAGTTTGAACTTGTATGCATATTTTGTGAGCCAGACAATGGAGTGAATTTTGATATATAAAGAAATTAAGCCAAAAAAAGAGTGGCATTAGGGCACAGCTTTTTGCAACTCCACTGCTGCAGGTGATGGTGAGAGTGTGAATTCTACTCTTAATACCTGTTGTGTACAACTATGTAACTAGTAGTGGACCAAAGTTTTTATGGGCTTCACTTATATATGGTTCCTTCGTGGTGTATAGCACCCAACATTTTAACCATACTGAAGTAAGTTGGATGGACAGACTCACCTTCATTCAGACCAGTAATCAGACTGCCAAAGATGAGAATAAGTATTACAAGCTCTATCACGACATGCAGAAGGAGCATTTCAATGTCCCCTTGAATAATCTCCATGACATTTTTCGCCTTCACATTGCACAACATGCTTGTGAGGCTGATCAGTTTGTAATTATTGGATCTCTGGAAAGACATTCCTTGTTGATTGAGATTACAACAATCTGCTTCCAGATATAAGGGTAATAGCCAGAGTTTAATGTGATAATAAATAAGAGGAGCATGTCAACCTGTTGAACACAAAGAAACCAAAGCCAGCTTGCCAAGAAAGTCTTTGACAAAAGTAAAAATTGCCTTGTTCTCCATTGTTGTGTGACATTGGAGTTGGTATATATAATTCCAGGGGTTGTGGGGGTGCAAGGGGGGCTTGCCCCCTGCAAAAAAAGTTAGGCAGTTTTGGCAAACTGGTTTCAGTTTATTTGCATTCATCAAGACCACCTTTGATGGATCAACATGAGTCTGTTAATAAAAATATGAATTAAAGGGTATTCTCTCCTTACAAAAAGCAGAAAAAAACATTTTAGATGGAGTTTCTGGTAAAATTTTGCTGTGCTGCAGGGAGATATGTGTGTCGTTCCTCTTTATGGCCTGAAACATGTCATATTGGTTGGCTTTTTCAAGGTGATATAATTTTATCATAGCATTTGTTATTCTTGCTCACCCCTCCCCATTTTTTTAATTTCTTTTTGAATGGAGTTAACCTTGGCCTTATTTTATTCATTTAAATTTAATTTAATCCATATTTTTCCTAGGTACTAGTGATGTTTTGCCAATTACTTTCATTATAAATAAAAATGTTTTTGCAGTCACTACTTTGTTACTTGTTTTTAATTTTTAAACTCCCTTAAGCATGAAATGTATTGAATCAGTCACTAAAAAGTGATTTGCAAGAGCATTTTGTATGTTTCACTTAAAATACCACCAATATGCTCGGCTGTTGTCTATCTAATTAATGTTGGTCTTTCCACTGTAAAATAAACACTGCAACACAGACCTGTTGGACTCCCTGTGATTTTGTGTCTTTCGGCTTTTCCCGGTTATGGATCGCCACAGCGGTACTCCGGTCCGCTAATGATTGGCAGTTGATTTTTACGTACCAGCTTACCAAGCCTGACGCACAACCTTCAACGAAGGTACGCCCATTCACGCATGTCTCCACGCAGAAGACGCTCTAGCTGAGAATCGAACCGGGGAGTTTAAAAGGATTTCTGATCATACAAGTGATGATTGTTTAAAGATGGTGGAATTTAATAAAGTAGAGGTGAGATTGAAAAATAGAGGGTATAGTAATGAACAGATTCAATGTGGCAAGTTATGTGTTTAAAGAGGTATGACATTGAAGGCTTATAAAAGGAGGTTACATCAAGATAGGCAGTCTGATGTTCACAATATTTATGATAACAAAGACAAATATTCTTTGTTACTAAGTTTTTGCCATTTTCTCAGAAGTTGGTATATATTGTGAGGAGATTTTGGAATATTGTAACTGAGAATGAAAACACTGGCCACTTGTTTCCTAGACACATTACTTTTTCTTTCAGAAGAGGTAAGAATTTAAAGGAGATTCTGAATTATGAGTCTGTACCTAGGTATGTGATAGGCTTGTCATTTGCTATGTTTGCTTGTGGACACTGCAGTGTATGTCCTAGGGTTAGGAATTTGTCAGGTAATAAAATTAATGGAAAACAATTTTTAGCTAAGCACTCCTTTAACTGTAATTCTACTGGTGATATATAAATTATATGTTGTGATTGTCCTAGGCCTAAGTGATATGTGGGTTAGACAAAATGTAAGGTGAAGGTCCGTATTTTGGAGCATCTTGGGGATATCAGGAACAGAAATACTTTGAGTCCTGCAGCTAAGCACTTTACAGAAATACATGGGGGAATTGACTCTGGGCTATTCTATTGTGTTCTTGCAAAACTTTTCCTACCTAGAGGGGGGTGACTATATAGGAAAGTTACTTGAATCGGAAGCAAAATTGATTTTCAAGTCCCAGACTTTGTCACCTTCTGGTTTAAACCAGGAAATTAATATGTGAACTGTAGTTTATTATAGGTTAAAAGGTGAAATTGGAAAAAAATTATTTGAAGTTTTTTGGAGGGTATTTATAAAGGGACTTTTTTGCTGTTTTATTTAAAAATGTGTAATTATATGACTGGATCTTGAATTGTATAATTGGTTAATTATTCAATTATGTAATTGATTGCTAATTTGTATGGGCAATATAAAAATGGCTATGAAAAATGTTACTTGATCCATGAAGGCAAACTGCTGAGGTATCAGATCGCTGTAACTGTTATTAAAGCTTGGACTACTGGTGCTGATCCTGTGTGTTTTTGATACTACTAGAGGTGGTTTGTGGATAGTGTGTTTTTTGTGTTTGAGGATATCCCTGCAGATGTCCTGATATGGATTGATTTTGATAATGCAGTACCTTGTGTGCATGCAGTGACACACAGGCTTGGAGACAAGCATGTGTGTCTAGTAGCCTGGGGGGGCAGACAGACTGCAGACTTGAAGCCAGGACGGTGTGGTACTTTAGAGAGGGAGCTATCCTGTAGCAGTGAGAATGAAGATGAGCCACATCTGCTTGTGGGTACTAATGTTCCCTTGGACAGAGTGACTGCAAGGGCAGAAGTGAGTAGTAGTACCCAGGCTGACAGTGAGGCACTGCTGTCAGAGAATAACAGATTTCCTGTGGAAGTGAAGCTGGGAAGGGTTACCAAGAGAGGTGAGACAGGCTCAGCTCTCAGACCCTAAATTATAAGGACTGAGGGAGGTAGCCAGTGAGGCACCTGATTATCAAGGAAAAGGGGAATCTGTATACTGGGACAAATGGTTACTGTATAGAGACTGGACCCCTAAGGGATGGCTAGAGGGTGACAGAATACAGCAGTTGGTACTGCCCAGAGCCTACCGTCTGGCACTTCTAGCCTTAGCCCATGACATTCCCTTTGCAGGTCATATAGGCATAAAGCATACAAAGAGACATATTATGCAGAACTTTTATTGGCCATTGATTTCCAGAGATGTAACAGGGTACTGCAGGACCTGTGAGCACTGCCAAAAACTAGGCAAGGCAGGGGACAAGGTCAAAGCTCCTTTGATGCCTTTGTCTGTCATTGAGGAGCCATTTCAGAGGGTAGCTATGGATATTGTGGGGCCTCTGAATACCCCAAGTTCCACAGGGAAGAAGGATATCCTAGTGGTAGTAGATTGCGCTACAAGATACCCTGAAGTGGTGGCCCTATTCTCCATTGAGGTAGAAAAGGTGGCAAATGCTTTGTTAGAGATTTTCAGCAGAGTAGGTTTCTCAAAAGAAATACTGACTGACAGAGGTCCCAATTTCTTGTCAGACCTGCTGGCTTGTCTGTGGAAGCACTGTGGGGTGAAGCACCTAATGACCACCCCCTACCATCCCCAGACTAATGGTCTGGTGGAGAGGTTAAACTCTACACTAAAGACCATGTTACGGGCATTTGCAGACCAGTTCAAGAGGGACTGGGCAAATATTTACCCCATGATGCTTTGCCAGAGATGGTCTGCACCTGTCGCCCCTGGGATTCAGGTTACTGGCTAAGGCTCTTGCCACTATTATAGTGCCTTTTTTAGGCAAAGTTCAAAGGACAAAACCACCACCATAACAGGTACAAGCATGCAAAACCTGAAGGTAATGCTACTCAATGATAGAAGTCTAAACCTCAAAATTCACTCTCTTGAGGCACTCCTAAAAATGGAGAACATCGATATCTGTGCAGTAACTGAGACCTGGATCAAGGCTCTAGAGAGTACCCCTGCAATACCAGGCTACAACGCTTACCACACTTTTCGGCCACCAAACCAGGACCGAAACACTAAAGGTGGAGGAGTGTCAATATTCACCAAGGATATTCACACCACCAGGCTAGTTGCCCAATACAATGCGTCTGAAATTCTCCAGGTGCAACTAACACTAGGTAAGACTGCAATCCAAATTGTAGCTCTACTGATCCCCCACCATGCCCCAAGATTCTCACTACACTTTTCTAAACATACTGGAAAGTATTAAGATAGAACCAAACACCCTAATACTGGATGATTTTAACTACCCTGCCATTAACTGGTAAAACTGCTCATGTACCAACACCTTTGCCCAATAAATTCCAACGTCCTGGATCAACTAATCCATAGTCCCACCAGGGGCTCCAATATCCTAGACCTGGTCATTACCAACATGGGAAATCGATGCTCCACACCTATGGTCACCCCCTCGTTAGTCAGGTATGACCATAAGCTAATCACCCTTAACATCCACATCCCACCCCCACCCCCCAGTAAGGAAACCTCCATAAAAAACTTCTCCAAAGCCAACTTCATGCTACTCAAGTCAGAAGTGACAAACTTCATGACGCCCATGCAGACGGGAACTGAAAGTTCAAATGATAAATCCTACACTAAGGCACTGTACGAGCACATCCACTCATGCATGAATCATGCCATCCCAAATAGAACCAAGATGCTCTCATCCAAAAAAAGGAAGCCAATCTGGTGGTCCCCTGGCATAAACAAACTTTACAACAAAAGGAAGAAACTGCTGCAGAAAAGAGGAAAATCCCAGGATGCAAAAAACTCCCTTACCAGCCTCAGTAAGAAACTGAGATCCCTCATAAAATCCTCCAAAGCTAGTTACGAAAATAAAATTGCCAAAGATTCCAAAGACAACCACAAGGCATTCTATAACTATGTCAAGAATCTAAATGGCAATGCTCAGATCTGCTCTGAGGTAAAACAGAATGGCATTAAATATACTTATCCCAAGGATATTGCCAATATCCTGGCAGATCGATTCAGTGCCAACTTCACCCTCCTCTCACCCCCTAAATGGCCCATCTCAATACCGGAAGATTGCCAAATTCTGGTAATAACAGCCACACAGGTAAAAACGCACTTGCCAATGCTAAGAATACAGCATCCATGGGACCAGATGACATCCTGGGCTGTGTACTACATGAACTACAATATGAACTGGCACCTCACCTAAGTGTCATGTTTAATCATAGCCTCACCTCAGGTTTCGTGCCCACTGAGTGGCGCAGAGCTACAGTTATCCCACTCCACAAGGGGAGATCCACCTTGGATCCCAGAAACTACCATCCCATCAGTCTGACAAGCCTCATCTGCAAGGCCATGGAGCATATTATCATGGAACTTATAAACAAAGACATTGGCAACCTTCAAACACTGGACCCCACCCAGTTTGGGTTCGTGAAGGGCCGATCTTGTCTCCTAAACCTGATTGCCTTCCTCGAATCAGTCTCCAGAGCCATGGACAAGGGTAAGGTGGTCCACACAGCCTATCTAGACCTTGCCAAGGCCTTTGACACCATCCCCCACTCTGAAATCATAGATAAACTTACTAAGCTGGGCATTAATGTCTACTTCACTGAATGGGTTGCTAACTGGCTTGCTGATAGAACCCACACTGTAAAATTAGCCGACTCCAAATCCAGCTCCAGACAAGTGACAAGTGGAGTACCTCAGGGTTCGGTCCTGGGACCACTCTTGTTTGGCATCTACTTCTCTGAAGTACAGGCCAACACTAAGGGACTCTAGCTAACAAAGTTCGCAGATGACTGCAAACTGGGAGCCATTATTGAATCCCCAAATGATGTGGATACTCTACAAAAGGGCCTTACAGAAACAGATGCTTGGTGCCAGAGCCATGGGCTCAAGCTCAGTGCCAAGAAATGTATAGTTATCCCCTTTGGGAAAAAACATGTATCTGTGAATTACCATATAGGTGGCAGTACACTAAACACCGAAAGTGTGATAAGAGACTTAGGGACATAGGTGGACAGTGGTCTCACCTTCGATAACCACATCACCACAACAGTCAGGAAATCCTTGTATGTGGCACACCTCATCACTAAGGGCTTTTCATCCAGAAAAAAGGAGGTCATTGTCCCACTGTACTCATCCCTCATTAGACCCATTACAGAATACAATGACCCATTTGGTATGTACCTCTCAAGACATCTGCAACAACTGGAAAGGCCGCAGAAATACCTCACTAAAAAATCACAGGCCTAAAGTAGATGCCCTACGCTAACCGCCTTAAAAAACTCCAGCAATACTCTGTCGCATATCGTCTACTCAGAGGCAATCTCTGCTTAACATACACGGCCATGTCAAACCCAGAGCTGCTGGACATGTTACACTTAAAGAAATCCCAATCCCTCAGAGCCACACGCTCCAGCGATCTAAACCTTGTCATCACAATAAACAAAACATGCTGGAGGGATAGGTTCCTGACCCAGAGACTCCCCAGACTCTGGAATAGACTGCCCATACATGTCTAACATGCCTCTTTGGTCCTCTTCAAAAGGAAACTTGACGATTGGATGGGAGAAAGGAAATTCACCCCGGGGATCACATCTGTCGCCCTGCTAGACAGGGGTCCAGGGAAGTAAATATTGTGGGAAGAAATAGCCAAGGAATTGTTATGACTAGGCTTGTATAGGCCCTAGGGCTGATAACCTAGTACCAAGCTATGAACCTATAATCTGTTGTTTGCTTACAGAGAGGTGCCCCAGGAATCCACAGATATTTCACCCTTCAGGCTGCTGTATGGGCATAGGATGAGGGGACCTCTAGATTTGATTTGAGATGAGTGGAAATGTGAGTGGTGAATCCTACAAGGAGTCTGTTGTGGCATATGTTCTAAATCTCAGGACAAGACTCAGGGAACTCATGGGCTTGGCCCAGGAGAACCTGGCAGAAGACCAACAGGAAAAAATGTGTGGTATGACAGGACTGCTCGAGCTAGAGAGCATGATGTGGGGCAGCAAGTAATGGTTCTCATTCCTGTCAGGCACAACAAGCTGCAGGCAGGTTGGGTGGGACCCTTCAAAGTGGTAAGGAAGGTCAGTGATGTTAACTTCATGGTAGAACTGCTAGGCAGGAGGCAGGGACACAAACAGTACTATGTTAACATGATGAAACCTTACCATGACAGGGAAGCCCTTGTGCTAAGTATTGCAGTAGGAGGCAGGAGGAGTCTGAGAGGGATATATGACTACAGGGAGCAAGGCAGCCAAATCATAAATTACTATGGTGGAGCCTAGGGTTGCAGGCATATGACAGGACAGTGCAGCACTGTACTGGAGTCAGCAAAGCCAAGGCAGGGTGTGGGGTAGTGTATTCTCAGATAGGCTCATCCTCTCAAGCAGTGTTTCTCAGGGGTCACTAAAAAAACTAGCTTGAGTCTTCTGGGGGGATGTCAAAAAAGGAAATACTGCCAGCCCAGCTATCTGGAATTGTGTAAGTGGTTAAGTGGCATTTGTTCATAGGTAAGTACTAGGCTATCTGCCCATGGGCATTTATAAGCCTAGCCACAGAGTGATGGCTTTCGCCTCCCCATTAGATTAGTAACCTGGGCCTCTGTCAACAGGGCTCCTGAAGTGATCCCAGGGTAGAACTTACGATTACCCATCCACTCATCAAGATTTCTCTTGAAGAGGGTCAGAGAGGAGCTCTGTCGAATATGGATTGGGATTCTATTCCAGAGTGAGGGGAGTCGCTGGGACAGGAATCTATCCCTCCAGCATGTCCTGTTTATTGTTGTACATAGGTTCAAGTCACTAGAACGAGTGGTTCTGAGGGATCTCGTTTTTTTGAGGTGAAGCATGTCCATTAGTTCAGGGCTTGACATGGCCCTATAGGTCAGGCATAGGTCACCTCTGACCAGACGGTAAGCGACTGAGAAGAGCTGGAGCTTTTTTAGTCATGCTTCATAGGATAATTGTTTAAGGCCCTTAATCCTCTTAGTGAGGTACTTCTGTGGTCTTTCTAGTTGTTGCAGGTGTCTAGTGAGGTACACCCCAAATGGGGCATTGTATTCTATTATGGGCCTAATGAGTGAGGAGTAAAGGGGCACAATCACCTCCTTGGATCTGGATGAGAAACCCTTTGTGATCAGGTGTGCCACATAGAAGGATTTTCTGACCATTTTGGCTATGTGGTTATCAAAGGAGAGCATGCTATCTACTTGGGTACCCAGTTCCCTAATTACTTCTTCTGTACTTAGTGGATTCCCATCTATGTTGTAGTTTGTAGGTACTTTGTTTTTCCCAAATGGGATTCTATGCATTTTTTGGCATTTAGCTTGAGGCCATGACTTTGACACCTGGTGTTTGTCTCTGTGAGACCCTTTTGCAGGATGTCTGTGTCAGCTGGAGAGTCAATTATTGCACCCAATTTACAGTCATCTGCGAACTTGGTTAGCCACAGTCCCTCTGCCTTTGCCTGTACTTCGGAGAAATATATACCGAACAGGAGGGGTCCCAGGTCTGAGCCCTGTGGGACTCCGCTTGTGACTGGTTTAGAGTCAGACATGGCGCCTGCCACTCTTAGCATGTGGGTTCTGTCTGAGAGCCAATTGGCAACCCATCTCGTGACATGGGGGTTGATATTTAAGCTGGTGAGTTTGTCTATGATTCCTGAGTGTGGGATGGTGTTGAACGCCTTAGCAAGGTCCAGATATGCTGTGTGGACCACCTTCCCTTCATCTATGGCCTTGGTGACTGTTTCGAAGAAGTCGACCAAGTTCAGGAGGCAAGATTTGCCTTTAACAAAGCCGAACTGGGTGTGAATGTCAACATGTTCGTGTAAGTTGCTTGTGTTACAGATGTATTAGAACTGTATGTCATATTGTACAGGTGTGTGCTGAAGAGATATTTTGTAAAGTACTGAGCAGAATGTATATACACTATGGTAATTGTTTAGATGTAACATAGAATGTTAACTTGCAAAACTTCAGGAAAATAGTTTAAATTAAATTACTTTGTAACTGCACCATAAAATATGGTTTCAATGCAGCAAGGAGATGGGATGTCTAAAACTAAGAAGCCTTCTGCAATGTCTTGTGAGTGTTTTATTGTTTTATGTCTTCCATCATCTGTAAAGATCTGAGGGCTATGTATGTTTCACAAGTAGATGGTAAAGGCTGGCATTTTCTAGCAATTGGGGTTTAGCTTGGGTACTAAAGTCAAATGACAAGAAGTGGTGTCATCCTGGAAGCTAACCCATCAGTAATATTTGAGATATTAATTTAAGAACTCTCTCAGAGAGACAGTGCATTCTGTATTCTGACTTGGACCCAACAATATCAGCTAGAAGATCCATTCACCACACTTGCCTTGTTCTGTAAGTAAGTTAACTAGGGTAGAGTAATTTGTTTTACATATAGTCAGGAATATAGCTGAGCTTAATTTAGATTGTTTTTTTATTTATTTGAGACTGTCTTGCAATGTTGTTTTAAATATTTCTTGTGATTTTGAACGCTGATGCAACTGTGATTATTTACAATTTTCTTGTTCTTTTATTATTTATTATGGCTGATATTTGTGAGACATATATAAGTTCTGAGAGTACTTTCATATTTATTTGGTGACACTGTGGGCCACTCCTAATAGCCTTCCTCTTGGTCAAAGTACCATTTGTATTGATAGTAACATTACACAGCAAGATTTGACACCCTTTGTTAATGGCCTTAAAGTAGCTGATAAGGAATGACAAGTGGCAGTAATAACTACCTTATCATCTGGGCAGTAGGGGGCATAGCTAGTACACCTGTGCCAGCCTTTCCCAGGTGTGTGTGTTTGTGTATAAATCAAACCTCAGAGAGTCTGTGTGTCAGCTACTGGGGCAGGGACATGAAGCACTGGTTAGACAGACAGAGTGCTGGAGGCTTTGGCTTGGTCACACAGCTGAGATCTCATCTCTGTAGCTGTGCCAGTGGGGACTCTTATTGGGGATCTGGAGAAGGAGAGAAACTAGCCCCAGACTGACTGTGGTCTCTGCATGCTCTTATGGGAAAATGCACTTGATGCAGAGAGCTGCATCTGGAAATACTGTGTACGTACCTGTCATCGTCCCAGTGTGTACGTCTGCCACTGTTGCCAGTGGTGAGAATTGAGGCTCCTTGATTACTGGACCAGTGGTGGGGCATCACAACCGGTAACAGACAAGAGAAATCATGTTGCCACTTAACTGCTTATTGTCAATCAGTTAAGTAGTTAAGAAGCCATGCTAGGACAGGTGGGCTTAGGTTTAGGGTTGAAACTTCATTGAGTAGTTTCTGGTGGGAGATGGTATCAAATGCATTGGACATATCTAAGAAAATGTAAGATACTTGTTGACTATTGTTTTTGTATTAGTTGATTGTGTTTGTGAAACTTATAAGGGCAGTAGTGGTACTATGATTGGGTCAGAAGCCATGCTGGGTGTTGGTTAGAAGGTTATTGCATAATAGGTAGTTCATGAGCTGTGGATGCATCTTTCTAGAATTTTGAATAGTGAAGATAAAATTGCTATTGGTCTGTCACTAGAGAGCTCAGTGGAGACTCCGCCTTTATGTAGTGGGATGATGTAGGATATTTTCCAGATTTTGGGAACATATTGTTCTCTGATCGAATGGTTGATCAAAATAGAGACAGGGTACAAAATAGCATTGGCAGCCAAATTCAGATATTCAGCTGGTAATTTCTCAGCAGTGAGGGATGTGAATTTGTTGAGTTTTTTTATGATACTGATTTGTACGGGCTTGAGGGAGAAGGTGTTGGTAGCATCATTGGTACTTTTTGGTATGGTTAGGGGAGCATTGTTATTTTTGTTCAGAGAGAATATGGAGATAGTAAATATATATTGAATTGGGTAGCTATACTGTCAGTAGTATTTTTAGTGGTTGGGGTTAGTGTTGAGGATTGCCCTGGTTGTAGTAGCCGTTTTATAACAGTCCAGAATTTTGGAGGATTGTTTTGGTGTTTTTGCTGTATGACACTATAGTATTTTTTTATTCTTCTTGATGTGCTTTTTAGCTTTACTTCTTAGTTGCTAGTAATAATCTAGGATGGTTTGATGTCTGTTGGCTTGAAATTGTGCCCAAGCTTTATCGCTAAGCTTGAGTAACTGTTTGGTGTCTTTAGTAAGCCAGGGAGTACAATTTGATTTTACCCTGATAGTTCTAGATGGTGCTAGGTTATTTAATATATCTAGGAACGTGTTAATAATGTAATCTATGGCAGAGTCTAGGGCGAGTGATATTAGCAGGGTCCAGTCACAATGCTGGAGGATGAATATAAATGTTTGTGGGGTACATTTTTTTTTGTTGTGGGTTTGTCTATATACAGTATTATTTAGGAGTGCAGACATCTGAACAGGTAGGTAGGTGATCGCTGATGCTCTCAGGGAGGCAGCCTGACTGATAGGCAAGTGAGGATTTGTTGGTTAGAATCCAGTCTAGAATTGATTGTTTATTGGTGTTTTTGTTGATTCTAGTTAGGGATTGTATTAGTTGAGAGAATCCATGCAGGCTGATGAAGTTTGAGGGATTGACTGAGGTGCAAGTGAACCAGTCAGTATTAAAGTCTCCCATTATTATGGTTTCATGTGGAAATGTTAAGGATGACTAGTGAAGAAGTTCCTCAATTATAGTGAGGTTGTTTCCAAGAGGGATGCAATTGCTATAATAGTGATGTATTTATTGGTATTTAATTTGAGGTGACTAACTAATATCTCGGTTTTGGTTCTAAGGGTTCTACTTTGAATGTATTTTTATAAATGATAGCTGTTCTTCCACCACACTTGTTCATTCTGTCCAGTCTGTGGATGTTGTAGCCAGGGGTTAGAATTTCATTAGTGTTTATTTGAGGTTTAAGCCAGGTTTCAGTTAGAACTGCTATATCAGGGGAGTAGAGGGAGGGAGAAGCATGAAATTCATGTATTCTATTTGCTAGGCTCCTGAGATTAATTTTGTTTAGTAAAAGATCAGATCCTTTATGGGACTGGTTGTTAGTAATATGAGTATGTGTAAGGGGTGGGGTGTGTATGTTTTTTGTTGTTTGATTTTAGGTCCCAGATTTGATTGGGTATCACCGCTATGTCTGAAGTGTGATATTGATTGTAGGAAGGGGTTTGAACATTTGAGTTCTGGTTTGGTATTTTTACTAACTAACTGGAGAGTAGTAAATTGTTGTGCATACCTATATGATAAAACTCTGTTTTGGTGGTATTAAAGAGCTTTGGTGCTATGCTGACTTTCACAGAAGTAGCTTGGGGTGGAAAGGAGAGGGAAAGGGTCAGAGAGGAGAGGGTTGTGACTATTTGATTGTGATAGTGTTAAATGAGAGGCTAGGAAAAGAAGAATTAGGAGAGAAGTGTGGAGGAATAACATTGTGGAACTTATAATGTTGAAAGTTGTATTTTAGTTTATGGGGATGAGGCTAGCTACCGAGTATGTGGTTAGTTAAGATAGGTGTATTATAAGTAGGTCTATGTGACAGACTATAGATGAGAAATGTTAAAAAAAGGGTTGATTGGATGGTTAAGGTAGTGAGGTAATGGGAAGGGAGGAATGTAGTAAGTTAATTGTGGGTGGGAAAGGACTGGGGTGAATGACTGGACTATCAGACAGTGGTGGATGTGGTCAAGTTAAAATAAATGTAGGAATAGTAGGGGTGCATGGGATTTGGCGGTAAGGAAGGGGAACAGAGTGAGCCCGAGCATAGCAAGGGCAAACAGAGTGGGAAAACCAGACCTCATCAAGCACAAACAGTCTAACAAAAAAAAATATATCAGAAGACCAGAAGGCAGCAGGCAAGTACCTGAAGCTCCAAAAACTATAGTGATCTAGGCTATGCAACAAGGAGGAATTTAGTTGATTGAAGCACCCCAAATACGGGGAACAAGTATAAAACAGCTCAGGTGTTAGGTATGCTTATGGAAAGCAGCAACCTATATAGTCCCCTATGATAAATAGAGAAAAAGGAATTGTATCAGGTGGGAGGTGAGGGGGGAAACCTGACTACAGTGCCCCAGCTAGTGTGCACGCCACTACCTATCTGAAGTGAGTGTACACTGTGCTGACAGAGTTCCAAAAGTAGTTTAACAGCGGTAAGTCCCGAGGGAAATGACCTACATTTCAGGTTGGTGTTCACTGTCCCTTTTTGTTCTTTATTAGCTTACTGTCCCATGCAGGCAAAGGAATAAACAGAACAAGCTTCCAGACCCGAGTAGCAAGGGAGGGAACAGTTGCGTTTTAAAATTACAGATAGGTTACTGTAAAAACAAAAAAAAAAAAAAAAAGAAGGGTACAGGAAGAGAAATTTGAGGGTAAACTAGGAAAAGTAGGAGAACAGCTATAAATAATATAAAGGCAATAAGCAGAACAGTGCTACAAGTTCAAATACAGGAAAAAACACAGTTTCCAGTCATCCATGTAGAACAACAAAGTTGCCGTTCATTGCTGTAGCAAATACACGATCCAAGTTGATACAAAGCCAATATCTCTTGCTTATCCTGCTTGTCTTAAATGCTATCTCATAATAAAATAAACTATAACATGCATTAATCTACTCACAGTATTATTTCACACAGAAAATTATCCCAATACTATGAAATTGTGTGGGTATGTAAACTAGAAATACACTTGTGAATGGGGATTTAGACAGAAAATGGCACAATTAGTCTATTTATACACTTTGTGAATACATTATTTATACACCACCTCTGCAAGATAAAACGTTTGGGTACCAGCAGTTGCATCAAAGTATGTAAGCAGCGGGTAACTTGTTAGGCTTCTAGATGCTGTTGATTAGAGATTACAACAAGCCTTAGCACAACTCATAAGATGATTCTGTCCAGTAGTTATAGATATATTTCTTATACTATTAAAAAAAAATGTTTTGACGGTAAACAAATATTCTAAACCAAATATACTTAACATAGTGAGCACACTATGCCAGGGCACATATGGAGCTATACGATCTATTGTATACTTTTAAAAATGGCACCCACAGCACTACTACCATAAATTAATAAAGTCAGGATGTTGGGAAAGGGAGGTAGAGGGACTAAGATGAGCTTCCTCACTCAGCTCGGGGAAAAATTAAAACAGCTTTTAAAAAAGCAATCAGCCTTCACTGAGCACAAACAGTCTAACAAAAAAAACTATAAACGTGTGAGCACCTTATCGTTCAATACTGGCAGCAGTGTTTCTGAAATCAATAATACAATATACATTTCTGTGAAATCGTCAGGCTGTCGCAACAAGGTGACTCCGCTGAAATTCCAGAAAGCATAAACTGCATGTCATCTAACCTACAAACATAGTAATATGCAGGAAGAAGCGTGCAACATTTTGTGTGTGAGCATTTAAGTTATAATTGATTTAGAAAAATCAAGAATGATACTCATAAGGTTTAAAACAATTGCACAAAACAAATTTATGAAAAAATAAGAGTGACTGCAAAATCATCACATTTTTTCTGCTCATTATTCATGGATCTCTGTATGGAAACAGATCAAAAGAAGCAGAAATTTTGCTTTCAGTATCTCTGACTTGTATAACTTATGGCAGAAAACATTAAATGACACAAGAAGCGAATGTTGCAAATAATAAGCTATATTCTGTGTCATCAGTGAAGCTGAAGTCAAAGTACTTCTTTTGGCAGTGGCTGAGACATGGAATTAAATGCATAAGGACAGATGAAAAGCAGAACTGAGAATATGGCGACAGAGTGCCCTAACAATGGCATTGTTCAGAGATGTTAAGAAAGAAACTAAAAAAAATATTAACTGGTTCTTCATGGAAGTAGGAGGTTATTACACATGGAGCTTAACAAAAATGAGCTACGGTGGAATGTAGGACACATGGTATTCTCTCTTCACAGTCCCTGCCTCGTGCAATAGAGAGAAATATACAAGTCAAAGTCACGTGCCCCCCATTTTGATGCAGTTATCCCGCACTTTAGTGCATTACAACATCTCTTGAACGCAGTGTTAGAGGGACAGGTAGTTGGAATGAACTCCTCACACAAACTAATAGATGCTTTAGGAAAAGAGAAGGGAGAATCTCTGCAAAGTAAACAATGATATAAAGTGTAAGAGATATCAAAAATGGCAATAAATATAAATGCCTTGGCATTTGCAGGAAGGTAATATCACTGCCCATTTGGGTTGTTACTTTGACCTTGTGAGTCTCATTTTAATCTGTTGCTTCATATCCTTGAAACCAAACATTCCCTTGCTGTAAACCTGCTATGTTCTTGCATCCTTTGCCTAATGAACCTTTTATTTTCTTTCTTTCTTTCTGTTTTTTAAACAGGACAGTGGACTCACTGAAGGAGCCATTTCAGCCACGGTCTGGGATGTTACATCATAAACAAAAATAGCAAGTAATTAAAAATCGCAAACGTTATAAAGAGCTAATAATTTCCGTGGCTCTACATGGTTCGAATAACTTTTCACATCTGCTTCATGCACAGTTATCTGCATATGTATATTTCAGGTAGTTACACAGATTCCTTGTGAAATCTAGGTAGGTAATCACTTTAATTTCCACATTTGTCATCGCTGCTTTTTCCCAGTTCCCTCTTTTTTTCCCCTTGCAAAATGGACAGCAGCGGGTGTGGCATTAAGTAAAGTAAGAGAGCTGTAAGTAATTGAATCAGGAATGTAGAGGAAAGAACGGTGCCAGGGACATTATGTGAAAGGAGAGGGAAGGTGATATTTACAGAGAATATGGCAGTACATTTGCAACAGCACTGCAGTATTTAATTTATGTATTTCACTGAAGTGAGAGTTTCAGCACCATGGCAGAATAAATAGGTCAGAGTAGAAAACGGGTAGAAGCAACAGATGTAAGAGTTTACAAAATAGCAGATAGTTTACAGACAATGTTGTGGAAGGACTCAGATAATGCTGTGGAAGGACTTTCCATGTATCTACAAGCAACGCTGCAAAGCATTATTTCCCATGGCAGCTCTTTTTGTTGATAGATAATATTTTCCAGGATTATCATCTATCTGCCAATATGTTTTTATACCAATCTCTGTCCTTTTTTATACAAATATTTTTTTTTCTCTCTGTAACAATCAAATGTATGTCCATATCCTTTATTGTATTCTGCTATGACTATTTCTCGCTCTCTGTAGGTAGTATGTGGACCTCTTCACCATACTGTAGGTGGAGTCTTATCAGTGACATCCTATTACTAAAGCCTGCATGCATTACAGCATGTTTGCTTGTCTTGCTGCTATGTCAGATGATTTCCTAGCTTGAAGTCAACAAGCACATTATAATTCTTTTTTTTTATTCTTCATGTGTATCACAGATCTCTGGCACTGCATTTAATTGACTTGGCTATTCTTACATAACGTTTTGTGAGTGTTCACCTTCATGGCTGCAGATACTGGGACTATTATCAGATTTTGAGTTTGATGAAAACCAACTAATTGAAGTTTTAAGGTATCTGAGGCTATTCTAGAAACAGCTAACCTTGCATCCACAGAGTACAAAGTTCTTCCAAAGGATTGATAGATAGACTTGCAAAAGATGTCCTAAATACTGAAACATTGACTTTTTTGTTAATAATATGTGGAATGAGATCTGTTTTACAAGTAAACAGAAACCATCATGTAATTGTAGTCTTACAGGACATAATAAAATGTATTCAAGTCAGATGTTAGTGAGACAACACATTTGTCCAACAGTTGTGTTTATCTGTTGCCACTGGCTTTATCTGAGACCATTTCAAATATGGAGTTCTGTGGCATCAACCAGAGGTGCAGACACTCATTTCTTATGTTAAAATTTTATTTTATTAAAATTACATTCCTGAATCTCAGCTTATTTCTCTTTCCCATACAAGACAGCATACATGAACAGGTGTGCTCAGATACTATTTGGCAGGAGATAGTGGATTTACACAGATGGCAAGCAAGTAGCAAAAATGGTAGATAAAAATAGAAAATGTGGTACATTTATAGCTGAAGAGGTCAAAACTGACCATAGTTTATTGCAAAGTAAAAAAATAATTTGGGATAATATACTTTATTTTTCAGGCTATGACCAGTAGTTTTCGATTCTATAGCTAGTTAAACAGGAATAGTGTTCACTGTAACATTTTTGTCACACTTAATCAAAGATTTTTATTCAGTTAGAAACAGATGAAAAATATTATGCTGAAGGCTGGATTCTAAAAGCTTTGTGACAGAGATGTGCAGCCTACATGCCAAGAGTTGATTGTGCAACATGTGTATGAGGTGGTGGTGGACTCCCATGATTAAAGCTCATCCACCTAGGCTGGTACACCACTGTCCATCTGAAAAGTGTGTTTGCTTCTTCCCTACCCTACCCTATAAAAAAGTCAGTGCTGAACAGGGTCTCACACACTATGATGTCTCTACCTAACATCATTCTAAATTATCTAATGCAAATATGCCAGATGATGTATTCATGATACAGGCTGACTGCCTCAGCTATGTAAATCAAATATGCAACTTAGCCAGGTAGAGGCAATGACCAGACAGAATATCGTATCATGGCAGTGTAACTGCACAGTACTTAGAATGTAGACAAAAAACAAGATAGGGAATACTGTCAAACTGATCGTGTGTCTGGAACAGCCTATGCAAGCAATTTATGAGTGTATCAATAATCAGATGAGTTAACAAACATATACTGTCTTACACAAACCAGTAAATAGACCTCACAACCCTACATGCAAAATAAATAGTTTGACAGAGTACATCCAAAGGGAACATATGGTGGGCTTTGTGGCTGGATCACAACCATTGTAACATCAGTTTATGTTACTGCAGTAAAAATAAGTGTGATTGGATTTTTTTACAATATTAAGGCTGCCTCATTACAGCATGGGACATAGTTTATAACTATACATCTGTAGCTGACATCCTGCATTTATGGGCCTAGTTATTACTACCCACAATATCTCTTTCTCTTTAAATTAGTAAAGATTATGGTGCTGCGTTAGCGTTGTTTCCTCACAGTAAGACGTTGTCCTGTTCGATTCTCACCTAGAGCGTCTTCTGTGTGGAGACATGCGTGAATGGGCGTACCTTCATTGAAGATTGTGCATCAGAGCTGGCAACTCGGCATGTAAAAATCTACTGCCAATCATTAGTGGACCAAAGTTCCGCTGTGGTGACCCCTAACCAGGAAAAGCCGAAAGACACAACAACAACAACATTTATAAAATGTTCCATATGGAATACCTTACATGACACACCTAGTATTCCAAGTATATTTTGCCAGTTTATACTTCCACAAAGAGAAACAACAAGACCTGTCTGTTTCTTGGAATCATATGTGGCAACATTAGCATAACACAAAGGCTTATGGGCTTCCTCATTTGCATACATATCATGCAGGCTTTATTTTGCCACAGCATATGTTCCTTGCCCTCTTAAAACCTCAGGCTATTACCTTACTCAGGAACTACTCAACTACTCAACTTTGGAATTTGTTTCTAAAAGTTTAACTGATATAAAACCATTAAATCATTTTTGCCTTTTTTGATTTTTACAGGATATATATATATATATATATATATATATATATATATATATATATAAAATGTATACACACATACACACAGCCTCTATATCCTTCTCTGACTCTATCTTATATAAATCACTGTGTCATCATATCATGCAATATATGCAACTCAAATGACTGCAAAATGTTGTTTTAACCATTTCCTACTGATACAGTTTCACAAACTGCCTCTATAGAAATTACACTTTAATAATTCAAATCCTGCTACTTCAACTCACTTTTTCACTAATAGCTGATTCCCAGGAAAATTTCTTACTGGCCTGTGGGAAGTCAGGTGGGACTAGGCCCCTGCGCCACCTTGCTTAACATAATATGTTCAAAGGTCATATAATTCAGTGGAAGTTTGTAGAAGAGAATAAAACACTCCATCTATGTAGCATGACTCAATGGGCAATATATTTAGTCAGAGAAGAAACAGTGTGAATTAATTCACAAAGAAAACAGACATTTACAAACATGCTAGAAGGTTCAGAGAAAAAATGTAAATACTAGGCTTTTGTACATTAAATCAAGTCTTTGCCTTTCTCTTTTCTTTGATAAATTTGGAGAAAAAGAACATTTTCAAAAACTTTTGTCTGTTTCAAGCAACTGAGTTTCACAAGAGGAAATTAATCCTGTAAACTTCATTTGGATGTATTCCTAACTTTAATATTATCATCTGATTTGTTTGATAAGACATTACTCTAACTGAAACATTTATGATGTGGTTACACTTCATTTCTAGATTAGAATCAGATGGAATCATGCCCAACAGCCATACCAGAGTATTAACTGTTATATGAGTATTAACATATTTGGCGTTATGGGATGGCTTCTCAAGAAAGTTGACCATCCCTCAAATGATATCGTAAAAAAAGTTAATGAGTTGGAAAAGCATGGCAAACAGAAAAAAAACATATAATGTTTACCCAGGGGTGTCTAACATTATATTTTAAATGTGTTTCAAAATGTTTTGAGCAAATGTCAATCCTCTATTGCAGGTCACATGGCGTACTAAGGTTAAGTCACTTTTGAAGCTTGTATTATAATTTAATTACATCATTATTAATTACAGCATTATTAATTACAGCATTATTACATGAAGAAACAAACATTAGATGGCAGTGTATTTGTATATTCCATGATAAAAATTCCATAAACGTTATCTAGATTGAAAATTAGTAAAAGCTGTGGAAAGCAGTCCAGACTGATTACTTTGCTTGGTTCCACTTAGTACATTAACAACTTATCCTAGCATTTTATAGTTTTCCACACTGTGGACTTATTCCAAATATCTGAATAAATATAGGGAAAAATTCATAAAGGTTAACACAATGTGTATACTTTGTTTAGGATGGCTCAGCAACCATGCTATATGTTACTGACGCAGACCATGGGAGAGGTATATGCTAATTGGTCTCTCTCCCAGAACTGCCTCCACGAAGGCATCTATGTGCCAAGTGATTCATGAAATCACTCAGAAATGTAGATCAGCCAACAGAGATGTTGTGTACAATTCCACTCAGGAGAAGCATTTATGTGGGGAGAGGACTGCAATTAAAGACCTGTCACTAGTGGTACATCCCAGAGTTCAGTGCTTGGGCCACAACTCTTTGGCATTTACTTCTTGGAAGTCAAAGCTGATGTTAAAAGTTCATGGCTGACCAACGTGCAGATGACTGTAAATTTTGAGCCATTAAAAACTCACCAGAGGATGCCAAGATTCTGAAAGATGGCCTTTCCCAAACAAATATCTGGTGTCATAACCATGGACTAAAATTAAATGCCAAAAACTATAACAGTCTCCTTTGGCAAGCACAACATCACTGTAACTATGACATCAACAACACACCCCTAAAAATGAACCAAGTATTTAGAGACCTGGGAACCTACTTGAACAACAAACTGTCTTTTGATCACTATGTATCCACTAATGTGCAGCTTATTAGTAAGGATATGGCCTCTACATCCAGGAAAATGACCATTCCACTGAATGCAGCACTTATTAGGCTAATCATTGAGCATAATGCCCCCTTCAATATGTACCTGTCCAAGCACTTAACACAACTTGAATGACTGCAGTGCTTTCTCACCAAGAAAATCAAGGGCTTAAATAATAAAAAAAACTCTGCTTACAATCTCATGCCTTGTCACCTGCAGGTTATGACAGTGAGGAGAAATTAAAATTACATTTGTTATCAGAATGTTGTTTATGTCCTCAGAGTTGGAATAGGTGGTGCCGTTTGAGATTAGAACCATGCATTCTTAGGTGTTATTTATGAAACAATATTATTAAAAACTACTGTCTTATGTTTATCTTTTAATACTTACCTCATAACGGGTTTCACCAGTGAGTTGTTTGCAGAGCTTTTTGAGCTCATTTACAGAATTAGGTTATTTGAAGTTATTCTGTAGTGCAACAGTACTTTTTCCATTTATTGTAGACATGGTTTACTTTAGGGTTGCATCACACAGCCTTATTACTGAACTACCTATCATTTTTGTGCTGGATTGTGACAATGGCTTTGATGCAAGATTTAGAGCTGGGACAGAAGCTTTGATGCAGGATTTAGGACTGGGGCAGAGGCTTTGATGTGGGATTTAGGATTGGGAGAGAGCCTTTGATGCAGGATTTAGGACTGGGTTGTGGGCTTTGATGCCTCTCAAAGAACGATCATCCTTTTAAAACTAAGAAGAGCATTTTTATGGGACAGTGCATTCATGCTGCTAGAATGACTTCTATATATAGCACTAGGGGGTACCCTTTGACATTAATGAATGAGATAAAAACTTATGTGATTGGTGAATGGGGGGTAAAATTTACCCCAGTGCTGGGGAAACCACTAATGAACAAGACCACAGGAAAAGAGAGTGAAGTTGCATATAATCCACAAGTTAAGCAAATCAAACAGATTTTAAACAAATATTGGAACATTCTAACTGTGGACAGGGAATTAAAAGAAAGAGGAGACTCCTATATTTGTATACAAAATGGGAACTAATATGAAGTCATTCTTTGAGAGGAATAATGTTGTAGGACAATTGAATTTGCAGCAAAAGGGAACTAGGAAATGTGGTAGATGTGGTCAATGTCATGCCATATTAGAAAAAGAAGGCATTATATTAGATAACATTACTAGGATGAGAATAACTTTCACTAATGGTAATTGTTGTACTAAAAACATTACATATATGGCTAAATGTGCAATATGTCCAGGTTTCTACATAGGGAAAACTGAAAGAATGTTTAAAAAAAGAATGTATGACCATTTATATGTAATTAGAAAAAATGACAGCACTAATGCACTTTATAGACATACATTTACATGTGAGAATAGTCATATTTTTAAATTTGCCATCTTGGAACAAGTGAAAATAAACAATAGAGGAGAGAATAACAAAGCCCTCTTGACAGAGAAAGAAGTGAGATGGCAAATATTAACGGATGCATCAACTATGCTGGGTTTGAATGATTATATTACTATCAAACCTATTTCACAGAGGTTAAAATAATATATTTTGGATGTATCAAATAGCATAAACTTTTTTTAAATAAATTAAGATTAAATTCTTGTATTGTCCCTATTGTTCATATATTAAAATTAGATTTATTATGGTATATGTACTTGAGCTAATTTGAGGTATTTTTATGATATAAGTGTGGTCCACTAAATTTAGTATAGAGCACATATACACATATGTATCCCATAGGGCATCATGTGGATATACAGCATTTTTACAACATGTTTTTAGATTAAATAAATGATGTAGACGTTTGACAGGAAGGAATTATAGTATATGAATTTTAATTATATTCATTAGATTCATACGAGTATTTTAGTCATAATGTATAGATTTTTAGTAGTGAATAGATTATTTATGAATTGTGAGAAGTTTTGAACTGACGTATAAAAGTTTGATATGTAGATTCAGAATTCATATTACCAAACCAACAGTCATGGAATGTAAATTGAATGATTTTTGTAATGGTTATTACAATTTTTTAATATTTTTTAATAACATAAGGTTGTTGTAAATGTGTATCAGTGGAATTATAATACACTAGATACATTTAGTATTTAGATTGTAACAAATATATAGTATGTTTCTTTAAAAATTTTTTTTTTAATTTGATATACTAGGTTGGCACCAAAAATGTATAAATTAACAGTTTGATGATTGAATAATTGATTCTGATGAAATCCACATTGCAGTGGATGAAAGCGCTAGGTCCGTATTATTATATACTTTGTGTTGTTATTCGAACATTAAAAAGGTTGTATTATTGCCGGTGCGAGTGAGTGTCTTCCTTCAGGTACCCTATATATAGTGTTTATACATTTTACGTTGGTTGTGGTTACGAACACTATATTATTGTATTTTGTGTTGAAAATACAATGAAATGTTTTTGACAAAGCAATAATAAATAATTTAGAATGATAAAAACACAATAAAAAGTACTCGAGTGTGCATCTGTAAAACAAGAACAGCACAATATTTTAAATACAACCTGACAGTGGAGGCACTAGTGACATAAACAATATAACTGTGCACTTTGTCAGACATAAAGCTCCACAATGCAGGCATGCCACACATATTTGGACAATGCACTTTGCTAAACATATGGCTATATGCTACCAGCACATGGAATAATTCCCTAAAGAAGCAGTAGAAACATTTCCAAAACAGTGTATTAAGCAATGACCCAGTGGATAGAAAAGTGAAAGCAGTAAAGTTTGTTTAGAACAGAAAAATTAAGCGTATACCTTGAAATAGAGATAGTAGAATTGTTACTTCCTTACAGGTAGAACACAAGGATTAAATAATGTGTGAGATCAGTGAGGACAAATAGTATAAATATAGTAGTGACAGAATATGAGCCACATATGATTTTTATGAATACACCAATATATTAGTCAGATATAAGGTACGGAACTGGTGTTAAATGTGTGTGCTTTCACATGATGTTTGAAAAAGCTAATCACAGTGCATTAATACAAAAATAGCAAATTAACAAAAAGGCCCCGACATGCTAGGTATACATTCCTGCTTGACAAAAATGCATAAAAAGTTAGATAAGTGAATTTGGAAAATGACACTGGAAATATTTATGTTTAATTAAGAAGCATTCTGCAGGTGTTCACTACAGATGCCTGATCCTATGCTTTTCTTTTTATTTACAATGGATCTGTTTCTTCACCCCAGAATCCGGCATATAAAATATTATCATGATATCAAAATAGCCTTGAAAATAAGTACAGCACAATACAGTGAACAGCTACAAGATTCCATAGATTGTGTTCTTAGACTACGTAAAGTAAACAGCATTCCACTGAACATGGACAAGATCAGGCTAGTAAGATCCAATATTGTATTAAAAAAAGACATGAGACATCTATATCCATTGGGCAGGGTTAGAGTCACTGAAGAAATGCATATAGGCATTTGAGAATTGATACACAGAATGAGCTAAATCAGAAGTAAGCTGTTGAATGTGCAGAAGGATGGCTCCATAATAGTGACACATGCGCGCGCACACACACACACACACACACACACATGAGACATAAGCTGATCAATGTGCAGAAGGATGGCTCCATAATAGTGACACACACACACACACACACACACACACACACACACACACACACACACACACACACACACACACACACACACACACACACAGAGCCAAATGATATATTTCATTTCTCCAAATGCTTAGGTTTTTCATATACCATACGTCAAGCCATAATAAAAGTTCATGAAGGTTTAACTTGTCTTTGATGTTACCCAAGAGTGCTCTTCTCAACACCTGCAATGTGCCCAGAATTGCCTCCTCCTTCAGTTCATACAGGATTTCATTTGCTGGTGGCATATCTAACTAAGATTGTAAATTTGTTGTCCTAGTCTTGTATCTCCTACTACTTTTAGAACTGTCTGGGCATCTTTCTCCTGAATTTCTCATGTTTCTGCTTACAAATCATGGTTATTGTATCATTGTTTATCTCTCATTACTTAAGACATTATAATAACTGGATGCAGTGATTTTATTGATTGACACTACTTTTGTCTTTCTTTCTATAACTACTATGTCTGATTTTCTTACAACTGTTTTCTTTTTTTTTTTTTTAATTGGTATCGGGTGATCCCATGTAATCCAAACTTCGTCAGTGTTGATAATGCTTTGTTGTATGTGTTTCCAATGTTTCTCCTCTACTTGAATATTGTATTGGTTACAAGATCCCCAGTGCAGCATTCTTATGACATTATTGCCTCTTTCAGTACACAGATCCTCAGCCATGAGTGTATCACACCCAGCAATGAGATGTGCAGCTGTTTCCAGTTCTGTTTTACAGAACCTACATTTGTCTGCTTCTCCCACTTTTCTATATACTTTGTAAAGCAGCATGTACTATTTCAGGACACCATTATTAGCCTTCCATCTGTTGATTTCTCTCATTACCTGTTCGTGCATCAAATCTTGGTCAACATGTAGTTGCTCTAGGAGTTCTCTACACTTGCCACTGTATTTGTGAACTTTCCAGTTTTATTTCCTTTTCTTCTAGTCCTTTTCTTTATATTATCTTTTTTATTTTTGTAACTTTCAGTCAATATCTGATTCATGTCTGCTTCTGGTTTAATTTCCATTCCCACATTGTTCCAAAATGATTCTGCTAAATTAAACAAGATGTCATCTAAGACTTTGTCTCTTCATGCTCTAGAATGTTCACTATGTTTGGATTTGATGAGGTCAGCAAATATGTATGCAGTGCTACAAGTACAGACCTCTGCATGTAATCCATTTCAAGGAGGTCCTTACTTCCTTCAGAGCGAGGGATGTGCAATCTTGGTATGCACTGATATTTATGTAAACATTAGATTGATTTTATATATCAATATCCAGACAGACAAGCATAATCATGCTATCGATTAACAAGTTTACAAGAATAAAATTGGAATAAGGATTCCTGATATGGTTCTTACAAAAATATGCTTAGGAGTAGAACAGCGAAGATACAGAGGGCATATATAAAAAAATAAAAGAACTGGAAGACTACTGCTCCTACAAAACCAGACTCTTGTCCTAACTAATCAAGGACAAATGCAAGCACTAAAGAAATTTGGATTTTAATGTGTGATGGTCATATAAAAAAGGGAATTACTTCAAAAACTAGCTATAAAAAATCACCTACTTACACTTCAACAATGATACAAGAAGCTAGATTTCAAAAATAAAAGGAAAAACACAATGAAATACTGGTTTTAATTGTACAGTGGAGGAGTGATGAGAAGAATTCCTGGTGTTGATTTAATGGCGTCTATGCGATTTGAATGGGCAAGGCAGACATATGGAACAAATGTTCTTATCAGCCAGGAATGAGTGTCATCTCTATAGAAAACAGAAGCAGCAGTAGTTTTCTCGTTGCTTTCTTGGTAGTCAAGGTCAATGCCTCATAAACCTGGTTAGTCCTTTAGAAATATGGGATAAATCTGGGCATGTAATCAGGGGTGTCCATTGATAGACATGGCATAGCAGACTGGGAGGCTACCAATAGGCCTGACTACATGACTGCAGCCAATATATTATCTGATTCTGTTAATGACAGCTATCCATTATGGTGCCTCTGGAGAGAAAAACCATCAGAAGTTCCACCTTAGGTTATCATATCCAGGTGAAATGACAACAAGCATCTCTGAAGCTTGTTGTATACAGTGGGTAAATGAAGACAGGTGACCTATAACTGATGCCCATGACACAGACTGGCATGCTTCTCTACTTCTTTTCCTCAAGAATTCTGGACAAAGCCAAAAAATAATGTTGGAGGGGATCAAAGGACCAAAATCAGGGACAGGTTTTAGATATTACTCTTGTAAACTTTGAAAGTTGCTGATGTAACAGGTTTTCAATTGACATCCATTTTCTGAAGAATACGAAGTCTGAAAGTTAAATGTCATTCATTATTTACTGACTGCAATCCTGAATGATTTTGCTATAAAGCAGACATTTTTTTGAGGATCAGACCAAAAATATAAAGCAAAAATATGGACCTCCTGCAAAATCCCCTAAAGTTAAAAGTATGCTGACTACACATTTGCTTACCCACGATATTTTGACTGTCAGTCCTGAAAATATATCTAAGGGATCGGGGTAACTCATTGGCCTAATTGTCCCCTGAAGTCAAGGTCCAGACCTTGGAAAGCAACAAAGCCTGGTTATTCTCCTGAAGCACCAGGTACAAACGTTCCCTGTGATTTGACGTCCCTGATCAACAAATGCAGACATTTGCTCATCTGCTAAAAGTAAATACTTCCAAGACTTTCAAAAATGATTTGTTTGCTTTTGTACAAAGCTTTGGAAAGAAGTAAGCATGCTGCAACAACGGGGACTTGGGAAAGAATGCAGAGACTGGCCGCATATTCATCAGTGGTGATTTGACACTTACTATCCACACACCCCCTCTAGCTTGATCTTGTACCCACCTCTTTTACGCTGTGGGATACAGACTCCACTGATCCACCTAAAAAACATGTCCTATCTTAACTTCCATGAACAAAGCCAATGTGCAGGCATCCTTTTCTGGGGCTTCAGCATGAAGTTTGATACTTTACTTCATGCTTTCATTACTGATTGATTAGTTTGGTTTTAGACTAGTAACTCATGCTGCCATCTGATTCAAGTTCAGTAACAGTCATTCCTCTGTGAAGCAGTGACATTAGAGGTTTCCTGTGGTTCTCTACTTGTTTTTTTCTTGCCTTTCCTCTTTATAAATGAGATGTGTTAACACTGTCAAGGACATCCTGTTGTTCAATATATGGAGGACCCTCCATTACTATAAAGGTGACACCTCCATTGTCCTTCACACATTACAAAACAGATCTCACACACAGCTTTGTACTCCTCAGTCATTATTATAAAGGTTACACCTCCATTGTCCTTCGCACATTACAAAATACATCTCACACACAGCTTTGTATTCCTCAATCATTATTATAAAGGTGACACCGCCATTATCATTCACACATTACAAAACAGATGGCATGCAGCTTTGTACTCCTCAGTCATTGCTATAAAGTCTACAACTCTATTGTCCTTTGCACATTACAAAATAGATATTACGCAGCTTTGTACTCCTCAGTCATTACTATAAAGGTGACACCAACATCGTGTCACCTTTGTAGTAATAAAAATGCCTACAAGATCAAATAACATATACATTTTTGTAACTATTTTTATTTATTGAGTACTTCTATATTATATTGTTAATAATGAGGTGTGTTTTTAAAATTGTTTCTGCTCTCTGATTTGCTTCTTTTAACATGTAATTCAGCTAATGAGAGTATTTAAACTAGGCTTGTTTTAATGAATGTAGTTCTGATGAAATCCCAGCTTACAGGGATGAAAGAGCTTAACTGTGTATTTTGGAAAATAATAAAATATTTATGTTTAGGTCAGTGTACCTTTTATTTTAAGTGTAATTACATTACATTTCAAGTTTATGTACCCATTATGTTGGGTGAAGGACACTATGTGAGCCTTTTGTTGGTGCTTTTTGATGTTTGTAATCTTCTCCACAACTTCTGGCTGAGGTGGGGTTAGCTGCAGTAAACTCATATTCTAATATAACTTTCCTCTAACTATTTTGACTTATTTAGAAGAAATGTACATTAGCTTATGTCCCTTTCACTGGAATCTGGTCCTGTTGTACATCTAAAATACCTCACGCACGTGCACACACACACTTCTGCACTCTGCCACCTGAATGACACACACACACACACACACACACACACACACACACACACACGTGCGCGCGCGTGTGTCCTTATGTCCTTTCTTAGTAACAGGCACCTAAGGATTTAAAGAACCCTACAGATTTAGAGTAGTCTGTTTATCTAGTACTGCTGCCAGATGTATATGGTTTTCAGGTAATATTAGAGTAAATGCAGGTAATTTGTTTCCCAAACTGGATGCATGGGAACACCCAGATTATTGTATCCTATTGCAATAAGTCTTATTTTACTGAGTTTAGCTGGCCAATTTGCTGTACTCAGAGTGAGACATATATTGTGTTTAACTGCAGCTGAGTGGCTGTATGTGTTCAATGTATTCATTGGTTGATTTTGGCAAACACAGTTTGAAGTTACATTCTTGTCTTTACAATTTTGTTACTAGTATTTATTTCTGGGTTGCTTAACTACAAAAAAAGGGGGGAATAGATTTTGCAACTTTTCCTCCTTTCCTTATGACTATGGCACCACATTGTGTGTGTGAAAGTAGTGCAAGTGGGCAGGCATGCATACTGCAAAAATGAACATATTTTAAAAATATTTTTATCTTTCCTTGATCTGTCAATTTTGTGATTTATTGGGGTAGCGATCAGTTGGGTTCCCAGGTCTGCAGAACTGTAGTCTGTGTCTTGACATCATAGCCTCATGCTGTCAAATTACCTCCCTTGGCAACTAAATATATGTGCACTATGACATGTGACACTTCCCTGAATGCCCAAATGTGCTGCCTAATACACAAATCATTGGCATAGGACATAATGCAGAAAACATTAATTAATTAGCTTTTTGCTGGAGCCCATTTTCATATCGGACAGACACAAGTATGGAGGGCCCCCAAATACATACTCTAAATACTATCAAAAGTAAAGAAATGTAGAAAAATATACTAATTGTGCTCTGCATATTGTATATATTAGAATGGTTTTAGTATATTTTAATTATATATCTGCATAAATTAAAAATTAATTTGAATCGCTTATCAAGTGAACTATGGAAATATGAATGTGTACATGTTTGTGTGTGTATCCATATACATTTACATATATGGTTTACTATCAAAATGTGGAAAATCAAAACAGTTTTCCACTTTTTGATTGAATCAGTTTTCTGAATCTGGTAATACAAAATTACAAAAATATCGGAAATGGTAACCAAGGAATCAACATTCGAACACCGGAAGTTCCAATGTCGAAAGTCCTTGTTACTAGTAATGATTTTGCAGGGAGGCAAGCCCCCCTGCAAATTATATATTCCAACTCCATGATCACACTACAGTGAGGAAAAGGGTACATTTCCCAATCTCCACTATAGTGCGATCTGTTATCAGAAAGTCAAATGCACATTAGCTAATGTACATTCAAACATTTTTTCAGAACAGCATTACGGAAACTGGAAAAGATGCATCTGACCATGTCAGTTTAACTGCCATTCCACACTTTAATAATAAACCTACATATACATAAACATATGCACTCACACACACACACACACACACACATATATATATATATATATATATATATATACACACACACACACACACACACACACACACACACACACATATATAGCGTCAGTAGTGATGTGACACCCTAATCCCATGTGCAAAAACTGGAAAAATGGCCTACAAAATGCATTGAGTGACTTAACAACACAGTTGTTTTATATACAGTGATAGACACTGAAACACATTTTCAGGTAATTGGTTTGAAGCAGACAACAAACAGCTGAAACTTTGAGAAGCAGTAATAGTGTAACAGATGCTCTAAATCTGAAAGACAATTTAAGAAAATAGGCCTAATATGTAACCGCTTTATCTTCAGAATAGGTTTCTCTCAGCTTCTCTCTTTCTCTCTCGCATAGTACTGCACTAACACTACAGAGGTGGAATGAGTTTTTTTTTTCAAACAAGAGAGCTTTATTACATTAACTTACATGAATTTACAAACAGTGCAGTCCTCATGTACTGTGCACATAACAGACTCTAATCTATTTCACAGACATTAAAATTCAAGCAGAAGAAGAAAAACAGAAATAAATAAAAAATGAAGGAAATCTTAATGTAATTTGTAGAAAGATTTTGAACTCCTACAAACAAGATAAGTTGGATGATAATTTTTTTCTTCAGTATAGGTTTCAGTATTATCTTGCATGGCCTATATTTAGCTGTACAACTTTTCTTGGTTGTTGATCCACTGAATCCGACATACTCGGTTCACTTTCTTATTTTCCTTCAAGTCAAAGAGTCAAATATTTGAAATTACCACTGTTTTGTTTTCAAAGATGGAAGCATTTTAAAGATTTGCTGAAGCTACTGATGATATGATTACTTTGAATGTGAGAAAAGGAACTATTTAGCTGACTTCAACGAAAAAGCTGCTGAATTTTTCAAATAAATATAATTTCTATATTAACTTGAAGTAAGGTTCCACAATGTTTGTGCAGACTGCATTAAAGAAAATTTAAATGTAGTTTGTGTGGGAGGAAGGAACTTTAAAAAAATCCATAATCGAGAATGCAGTGTCAAGCTTTCACAAGAAAATGGAATTAAGGAATCACAGCCTTACGGATTTCCAATTTTCTGTTAATCTATTATGCATGCTGAATAGTACTTTGCAAGATAGGGCCTCTTTATTCTTCATGAAGAAAGACATCATAGTTATAAATATTTCATAGCATGCTTTATACTTATCAGTACAGGTATGCTCTTTATTGAGGTTAGCACTATAACAAAGTGTCTGCTTCTTCATTCTCTTCACCACGTTATCAGCTCTAGACTATACAGGTGAGAAACTTCACTGTATACATCTATGAGACAGGAAGAAACACAGACTAGTTTCTTCATCACTACCTCCATAGTCTTCATCAAAACAAGGCTCGCATATTCATCAATAAGTTTATCTCTGATTAACATGCTCAAGACATGCACAATGAAAATGTGAAACATAAGTGCTGCAGTTAATTGAAGAAACATAACCTTTGCTTTGGGTTTGTTTACTGAATCAGCAATAAAAATCCAAAGCAACAGAACTATCACAAAAGGAAAATTAAAATAGTTCAATATTTACAAAGCAGAACGCAGTGAAATGGAGGGTAAGACAGCATTATGGCTCAGAATTCTAAATGCATTTTCCAGAGAATAATGCAAAGGGAAGTTATCTGCCAGATATTAAGCTGCTCAGGGAAAGATGATGTGTTATGACATCAGAGACAGCTTTAGGAGATATATAATGCTGTGGCATTACACAAAAAGAATGGTAGATTTGTGCGGTAGACATTTAGGCAGAAGTTCTGAAGAAAAAAGTATTGCAATGGGTTTTAAAAACATGTGGCTTAAGAACATGGCAATCCAGAAGCACTGAAGAAGTATCCAAGAACTAGGTGCTACCTGGATAAGCAGCTTTCATTAGACGTGATGTGCTGGCTGTGGCACTCACAGCAGTTTTTTTTTTGTGTGTGTGTGTGTGTGTGTGTGTGTGTGTGTGTGTGTGTGTGTGTGTGTGTGTGTGTGTGTGTGTGTGTGTACCTGTGTGTTAACTAATTTTGGAGTTTTCTCTCCAACTCTATTAAAAATTGTTAGGTGGGTTGCAAATTGGCTCAGTAACCGTACACATACTATCAAAGTGGGTGACTCCACCTCAACCAGCAGACATGCCACCAGTGGGGTTCCACAAGGGCCAGTACTGGACCCCATTTTGTTTAGTACTTACTTCTCAGAAGTTCAAGCCAAAACAAAGGGGATGTGGCTGAACAAGTTTGCTGATGACTGGAAACTTGCAATCGTTGACTCCCTAAATTATGTCAGTATACTCCATGAGGGGCTTACACAGACCTGCGATTGGTGCCAAAGTCATGGACTCAAACTAAATGTAAAAAAGAAAATGCATAATCATCCCCTTCAGTAAAAGTAATGTCCCTACTATCAAATAAACAACAATACCTTAAGTACGAATGCTGTAGTGAGGGATTTCGGCACACAAGTAAACTGTGACCTAATCTTTGACCACCATGTGTCCACTATAGTAAGAAAGGCATTCTACATCGCATATTTGATTAGCAAGAGCAGAAGAGGTTATAACCCCCCCATACTCATCCCTTATCAGACCCATAATTGAGTATAACACCCCCTTCGGTATGTACTGCACCAGGCACCTGCAGCAACTGGAGAGACCCCAGAGATTTTTAACTAAGAATATCCGGGGTCTTCAGCACATGCCTTACACAGACAGATTGAAGCCTTTGTCACTGTACTCAGTAGCATATAGGCTGATTAGGGGACACTTGTATCTGATGTACAGAGCAATCTCTAACCTCAACCTTGAAGAAGTTGCTGCACATCTGTAAGTCAAATGGGACTAGAATTACCTGTTCCAATGATCTAAATCTGGCCTGCAATTTAAATAGGACATGCTGAAGAGACAAATTCATCTCACAAAGGTTGCCACTTCTCTGGAATAGGATACCAATTCATGTTAAACAGAACACCTCTATGACTCTGTTCAAAAGAAGCCTGGATGAATGGATGGGAAAATGCAAATTCTTGCCTGGAATAGATCCTATATCCTTCTTGGACATGGGCAGTCATTAGTAATAATAAATAATAATCTTAGGCATTGACTAGACTTTTTCTCTTGAAATATAATAGGTTAGGCTTAAAACAACCCTCGGTTCAATAGCCTAGTAACCTCATATGAACCTATAAGTAACGACAAATACACCACAAACTGATAGAAAAATCACAAAAAACAGGCTGCCGGTAATGGAGAACTCACTTTATTACCAAATTAAGCGGTTTTGTCTACAAATCTCTTCATCAGAATGACTTATACATAAACCAAGACTCCTTTTATACAAAAAACATACCCCTTTTCTAATTCATGTGACCAGCTGATAAATTAATTGATTGACAAAACAACCACCACTCTTAAAACTACACTATAAAATAAACCAGGTACAGCAAATCCCACTGTTACCACCCATTTTTTGATAAATTTCCATGAAAACTGCAACATTAAATTACATATAATGAGGGTTCATTTTACTTTCAATGAAAAATATGTAATTTAATGTTGTAATTTTCGTGGAAATTTATCAAAAAATGGGTGGTAACAGTACGATTTGCGGTCTATAAACTTATTTACTGCAGAAGCTTCAGTTTCTCCCCAAGTTTTCAGAAAATGTATGCAGTAAATCTGTTCCTGTTTCCTTTATCCCAGTTGTAAAAAAAAATAAATAAAAGTAAAAACAGAGAAACTAGCGGTCTTAAAACTTCGTTGATGAGCTCAATCACAATAATTCCCGAAAATCGTGAAAACCTGGTAGTGTTCCAAAGCAAGCCTTTATTCATCACAGATGAGCGATCCACAGTAACAAAGGCTTGTCTGTGACAAATAAAGGCTTGTTGTCTTTCATGATGGCTTTCATGACTTTTGGGAATTATCATGACTGAACTCATCAACAAAGTTTTAAGACCACCAGTTTCTCTGTTTTGTTTTTATTTTTTCCTCAACACTCATGGTGGTGAGGTTGGAAAAAGACAGATTGCTATGCTTGTTCATTTTTTATTTTTATCCCAGTTGTCTCACCTTATAATTTACACCCCTTACATTTTCTGTAACTTCAAAGGGTCCTTGCCACTTTGCAAGGAATTTATGTGCAGCATTCAGTAGTAAAAGAAGTGCTTTACTTCCTGGTTTGAGTTATCTAAGATGAACACTTTGTTATATTGCTGCCTTGTAGTGTATACTCAGCTGTCTCCAAATGTTCTCTCATTGGGTTTTTTATCCTATGTTTCAGTTTAAAAAAAATGTTCTAAAAGACTTTTAAAAGGGGAGCAATCCTCCTCCCAGGTTTGTTCTGCAACACAGAATGTCTAGCAAGCCTTATGGATGCCTGCTATATGGTAGTTCAAATGGTGTCGATCCAGTTAGGAAAGAGAAGATGTGGAAGCAGTTAAGCCCCATTTCTCATATTCACTTCAATACCCTTTCATAACAAAGATTTTAAAATTGGATTAAAGTACTCATCCCATTTGTTTGAGGGTAGTGTACAGATGTCCTTAGCTGTTTCACTTAAGAACTGACAAATGATATCCATTACTTTGGAAATGAATGTGGTATCTTTGTCAGGAACGATTTCTCAGGGAACGTCTACCCTAGAAAAAAAGGAGTTTGAGTTCCTTCATTATACACTTTGCAGGAACCCTTCATAGGGGCACTGCCTCAAAAAATGTTGCATAGTCAATAAACACCAAGCTACACGGATGGCTCTTACTTGATTTTATAAGAGTATTCACAATGTCCATTACTGTTCTGTCATATGTGACAATCGTGATGGGTAAGGATATCAAAGGGTTCTTAAACTCCGTGGTGAGTGCTGTCCTTTGACATTCTGACCCCCCCATTACTTTAATATACAAACTCCGGGATCGCACTATAGTGAGGGAAAGGGTACATTTCCCGATCCCCACTATACCACAATATTGTACCACAATGTCGAACCTTACAGCAGCGAATGCTGTATTGGATTCACTATTGTACAGTTTGACATCGTGGTATTCGTGTTTACATAGTGCAAATCGAAATTTTCGCACAAATGAAAATTGCACAAGTTGCGATCGACAATTTGATAGTAAACCAAAAAAACAGTGGTGATTGGCATGAGGGCAGCAACCTCTCTGACTGTGTGCATTGGATGATGAGGCCTTTTTAATGCTTTGTTTAGATATCTTGGATCAGTACATATTCTGATATCATCTGAGCTTTTCTTATGAGCTACCACCATGGAGGATACCCATTCAGTAGTTTCTTCTACTGGACAAATTTCTAGCTGCACCATTTTGTCTAGCTCAGTTTTGAACTCTGTCCTGCATAGCTACTAGAACTTTCCATGCTGGTCTGATAACTGGGCTGATAAGCTAACTGGTAGTTTGCCGAATTTGTCTGCAAAATTATCAACATATAGTTTGGGTGAAATTTGAACTGTTGTCATTCAGGCCTACATGGTGAACTTCTTTATTAAGTGAAAGCAGCCCCCATTTTCAAACTGTCCCTGAGGCCTAATAATGACTGCATGTGTCTCTTGACTATGTAAAATTGCAAGTCATAGCTGTTCCCAGCAGAATAACATGAAAGCACTACTGAGTCTTCTCTTTGAATTTCTTCACCACCATAAGCAACAAGCTTTGCACACTTTGTTAAATCAAGTTGTTTTGCAGCTTTTACTCTAGCAAATGTTTCTGCTGACATAACATTGCTCTTTGAGAGACTATCTACTTTGAACTCTGTGGGACTCCCATTAATCCAAACAGTACAAAAGATATCATCCTTTGCTCACAAATCTATTGCACTGACTGTTTCACTAAGCACAGACAGATCACCAACATAAAATGTAGGGTCACAGCTTTCTAATTGATCAACTTGCCTCTTGGAATGCCCTCTTTTAATAAAAGAATGTGCCTTATTTGATTTACAAAACCTTTTGAAATTATTCCACTTATTGCAAGAATGACACTGCTGACAAAAAGCTAAGCAATTTTCTCTTTTGGGGTCATGATTACTACCACAGTTACGACAGTTGATTATGAAGCTAGGTGGGGGGCACATGTTTTGACTTTGCTGACACCATTATGCTTCACTGAGCATGCTCTGGAATTTGCTGGAAAGACTCATTGTTTCCCAGGGACTGTTACAGGACTTGCAGTAGTTGCCATGTGCTTGGGCATGTTTCTTTTAACCATGTGCTGCATACTATCAACATAAACTTTGTCACTGTACCTTCCACAGCTATTCTCATTTGTAAGCATATCGATGTGCTTTCTGTAAGCTTGTATATCTGACAAATCTCAATGGCTTTATTCAATGTTAAATCACTGTTTCAAAGCAAAGTCTTTCTCACTGTGTCATTAATAATACCACACACAAGCCTATCCTTTATCAACTCATGTCTCAGATCACCAATTTTTCACATTTTAGCCTTGTTTCTCAAGTCAGTTATATATGCTGCAACAGTTTCACCACACTTTTGATCCCTTGTGTAAAATAAGTGCCTTTCCATTGTATTATTTATTTGGGAGTTAAACATTTCTCTAAATTTACATTTTAAGCATTCAGGGTCTTCCCTTGTTTCAGCTGGTACTACTACATGGTGGTCTTCCCCGTCCCATGCAAGCACAGCAGGTGCATACACAAATGAATGCTGTCTTTCACTGGCCTCTGAACCAGCTAGATTAAGCAGAATAAATGCCTCTGTACATGTGTCTTTGTCAGAAAAAGCAGCCTGTATGAATATATTGTAGTCCTGCTCAAAAACTCTTCAATTTTCTGCAGTATTGTTATCAAATGCAAGGGGTGCGGATCTGCAAAACCGTTCTGCCATGCCCACAGATTATAGTAAAACACAATACAAAATGGCCCTTGTAATTATGTATGAGCATTACACACACCAAATACTTGTAATAATATTCAAATGCACAATAAGCTCTTCAAAATACTGTACTCTGCGAAATATGCCTTGAAATAACTACTTTGCAAAATATTCTTGGAAACAACTTTACTCGGTGAAATAACTGTACTGCAATACTCTACATACTTGCAAGCACTTTGCACACTTCAGATATTTTGAATAGCTTTAGTTAATACAAAAAAGTAGCACATTGCGAAAAAATACAGTCGTTTTCCCCTTTTTTGTACATTTTATGTGATTCGGATATTGTTTCAAACATTTTCGCAACTATTTCAAATATTTTTATCAATATGTCACAGTTTCGGACATTTTGTCTAATAAGAAAGTTGTTTTGAGCATTCTGAGTGCTATGTTTTATATTTATAGTGAAAGGAATCATTTAAGAAAGTTTTAGTACCTGGAATGTTGCGAGTTGTTTGAGCAGTAGGGATGATCCACTCATACATATTCCTCCAACTTTTACCAGTTGCCTCATGGCTGTAACCCTGGATCCCATTCTGACACCATGTCACTCTTCTTATGTGCATTAAGAAAACTTTGAGGCTTGGGTGTTCATGTAAGTAGTTTATTGTATACAAATACATTAGGATGAATGACAGGAACACTGAACTTAAACAAACTGTCTATCTAACTGACTGACTACATACTTGCATGCTCACATTCTAGCTGCTCACTCAAAATGGCACTCTTGCTTGCACATGCTCAGTACTTATATGCATGTGCTGACTCACTGGAAAGCTTCTTAAAGGTATATCACACACACACTGATCTACACCTTTTGCCAATTTTCTTCAGTCAAAGCTTTGCACTCAGTCCCTCAGTTTTGTACACCAACTCCCCTTAATGTATTTTTAAAAATGGGGTCTTCTCTATTAGTTTCCATGTTGATTTCTTTAACTTTAACGACTGGCACTTCTTGATAAGTCTCCCCTTCCTTGTCAGTCTCCAGACTAACTTTCTTCTACCACTTAAACTTCAGGAGCCTTTTGGCCCAACTTGACTTACTGTTTTAACAAAGCTCCACAGAGTCAGGCAACCAGCCACTGCTCTGCTGTATTCTTGAGGTCTGAGGCCTGCTACCACAACATCGCTAAATTCGCCACCAACCTATACAGATCCCACAACTGTGCAGCCCTCCATCAACTAAAATGGTTGGTATTACCTAACCTCTTTTTCCTAAATCAACTTGTATCTGCCCATACCACCATAAATCAACCACACAAATGCCCCACACTCCAAAACCTCATTCAACCTACTCAAATAACAGAACCCTGCGATCTACTGACAAATTCCTGTTTAAGGTAACAAAATCAAATAACAGCTTCTGTGATTCACTTTACTCCAGCACTATTTCCAAAGGCTGGAACTCCATCCGCTAACACATCCTTAACACTACCAACACAACCACGTTTAAATGACTTCTTAAGGCACACTTATTTAACTGGCTCTACTCATGCACCTTCCCTGGTTTACTGAAGAAGATATCTCTTTACTTCTTTCCTCTTCATTACCTCTGTCTTAACTACACTTCTAATCTTGTCTCTCTTTTTCTCTTCCCCTTTCATCTATCTTCCCTCCCTTTACCATCTTCTCACCTTCCCCACCTCTTTTTTTCCTCTACTCCCTTCTAATCTTTTTCCAGTACATCATCAGGAACTAATAAAAACCAAATAGGCACCTCCAAAAGACTTTCCACACTAAACATAAATTAAAAAACCACTTCTTTATTAAAAAAATGTGTTTAATAAAGAAGTGTTTTTTTTATCCCGGTTTCGTGTTAAAAGTCTTTTGGAGGTGCCCGTTTCGTTTTACTGGTTCTTCGTATTTTGGGTGCTGATCTTCCTCATTTGTGGACCATCAGGTACTAAGAAATGTCATTATTCATCTAACCCTATTTATACTGCTAGATATAGAGACTTCCTAAACAATATTTGTTAGTCATTTTGTTGCTAAGACTTCTCGCCAAGAGTCAATGACCCACATGTTGTACTCAAAATATTTCACTCTGTTAATCCTACTTGTAATTCTGTCCTCTGGATAATCTATGACAGTCATCTTGATGTTATCACATCTCTCCATGGGTAAAGGACCCACCTGTAGTATACAATTTATAGTTCACTGTAAATACTATATGGTATACTTATCATACCGGTAACATTATGAATTTAAGTACTTTGACAATAGATTATCAGACTGTATACTTGTTACTTGGTGCTTTCCTCCCTGGGCCTCCTCTGAAAATGGGCTACCAGCCCAGTCAGACCTCCCAGGTAAATAAATAAATTCATCCGTGCAATTCAAGGAATCTGTTTGTACAATTTTATACTGTGTTTTGCATTTTTAATCTGTATTTTTGCTATATTGCTGATTTTTTTAAAACTGTTCTTGCTGATTTGTTGCACTTTTTGTCTGCTGTAGCACAGACTAGATTCAGACCTGCTGAATCTGGTTCTGTTTGTTAAACTGAGCACTAAACCAAGCCATCTTTTGTTGGGGAGGCCCCCACACACACACCCTTGTGCAGTTAGGACTCATCTGGTTGAAGGTTACTGGCACAGGGCTCAGTTTTGAGATTTTTTATTGGTTAAATTGTTTAATTCAGTGTGCTCATTGTTGCTACATAAGTCCCTCATTTGTGTGGGTTTCTGCTTGTTTTAACATAGCTCCACAGAGTTAGACTACCATCCTTTGATCTCCTGTATTCATCTGCTTATGCGTAATACTCCATCATGCACTACCAAGCAGTGTAGGTAACCATTGGTGGTTATAGATGCAACAACTTCAGTAGATACATTTTCCCATAGTAGCTGCCTGTTATCCTGCCGACAAGTCCTTAAATTGCACTTAGCTGGTCAGAGAACACCTCAGCTGCCCCTTAAGCAGTCCCAAAACCACCAAATCTACAATAGTCTCATACCATTTAGAGAACCCCTGTTAGTATAGACCCTTTATAAAGCACCCCATTAGTACTAAACCCACTTAGAGCACCCAGTTATACCACACTCCTCCATTTTCTCTCTCCCCACTGTGAAAACAGGATTTAACCTAGCTTTGTGGATGGTCAGTTTCCCTCCATTTTTGCAACCAGCCTGATTGACATGGGTACCCTGAGGCAGTTTAGCAGCTGCCTCTTGTACACTGACAACCCACTATTCCTGTATCACCCAATTACAATTTGTGAGAGATGCATCTACACTAACAATCTGGAATCCTTGCTCTCTCGCATGCAGAAAAGTAACACTGAATAGGTTGTCAGCTCACATACTTCACCTCCTTTGCAAACCATCCATGCATCACATAAACCATCATATGCAGAGGTACTCACAAGAAACCTACCCAAACACCAGAGAACTTCTAAACACAAACATGCTACACCTAATAGAGCACCTACAACACTCAATACACATAAAAACACAACCATCAGTGTCTCACCAAATAAGCCCCTAAGGCAAAGCACATCTAAACCAAATTTTTAGTCATAGGTGACTTCATTGTGAGAAACACAGATATCCCCCTCACCAGGCTGGACAAGGAGAAGGTTACAGTTAGCTGTCTATCAGGTCCCAGGATCCATCAGATCACACATGCTCTTAAGTCTCTCAACAACAAGTGCTGTTATGATTATGTCATAGTTCATATCGGTGTGGATGACTGAGACATACCTCACTGGACTATATGAAGAGAGACATGATTGAGTTCTCTGAATGTGTGTCCCAAGCAGGTACGTCCCTAGCCTTCAGCAGCATTCTACCCTCATTTTTATTTATTTATTTATTTATTTCCAGTTTGATTACCGGAGAAGTCTACTGGTGTTTTCAGTGGAGGCCCCGAGAGAAAAGCTCCAAGATACATAATACAGTACAGATATAGAAGTATAAAAGATACATTATATAAAACAGTTTACAACATATGTACATTCAGTGTCACACATAGTGAGACAAAAATCATTATGCTTGATCTTAAGGGTTATACGGGTTCATGTATGCAAACACTCTTGTATAGTGTGTGTGGAAACACTTGACATACACACCTTTAAAGTAAATGTAGAAAACACTTTACATGCACTCATTTAAAAGGATGATGCTATTTACAATATTTACACAGCAGTGTTGTGGGATAAGTAGCTCTAGGAGTTGTAGAGAGCTTAGATACACTCATAGTAAAGTAGCTATGGGAGATTTAGAGAGCTTAGGAACCTGGGAGAAAAAAACCCTCCTGGGGCATGTACTTAGATTTAGGTAGGGTGAAGGCAGGTACATTTCCATTTAGTGGACAGGTGTTTGAAAAGCTGGGTTTTAAAGTTTTCTGAGTTTGGTATAGTTCTTAGAGTGGAAGGGAGAGAATTCCATTTCTTACCTATTGAGAAAGAGAGGAGAAGTTGGCCAGCAGGACGTTTAGGCTTGTGGATAGCAATTACGTTTTGATGTTCAGATCTGAGAGTTCTGTTGGGGGTGTAAGGGGGAAGGATATTTGCTAGAGCTGGACAATTTGTAGGGTGAAATACAAGTCTGTTTGCAGTGGTGAGTTGGAGGTAATTTAGGTAGTTTGGGAGTTCTAGACAATTCAGAGATTGTAGAGTAAGGCAATGATGGGTGGAATTTCTGGATTTGGTGGCAAATTTAAGATTTTATTATAGCAGTTTTCTAGTTTGGAGGTGGTAGAGGAAGACAGGTTGGTTAGGAGAGGGGCTCCATATAATAAGGTGGGAAGAAGGTAAGTAGTGGCCAGAGTATGCCTAGTAGTTTGAGAGAAAGCGATTATTCCTATATAGCATACCTAGTTTTTGGTGGGTTTTCTTAATATTTTGTTGAATATGGATGTCAAACTTGAGGAATTCGTCAATAGTAATGCCAAGTAGTTTAGCAGAGGGAACCACTTCTATTTGGTTTGACTAAGGACTTTGAAAGCATTTTTGTCGGAGTACGTCTTTGTGCGGGGGGGGGGGGGGGTGTAGTAGAATTTTAGATTTATTAGCATTGAGAGGGAGGTGGTTTTTGGCGCATCCAGTTTTCGGTGTTGAAAAAGCAGTTTGGGTTTTAGTCAGCAATTCAGAGAGGTTTGAGGCAGAGCAGACTAAGATTGAATCATCTGCATATTGAATGATTTTGGCATCAGGAATAGCAGAGTGAAAGTTATTGATGAAGATATTAAAAAGCATAGGCCCAAGGATGGATCCCTGTGGTACACCAGTTGGGGTAGGTGAGAAGGAAGAGGTAGCGTTTTTCCATTTGACTGCCTGAGATCTGTCTGACAGGTAACTGGAGAACCAGGATAAAGTGTTTGGTGAGAGATGGAGGTTTGAGAGATGATAGAGAAGGTGTTTGTGGGAAATAGTATTGAATGCTTTAGACTGATCGAGCAAAACAGTAGAAACCAATTGTCCTGAATCTCGGACTTGATTGACAGTTTCTAGAAAAGACAGTAGAGCGGTTATAGTGCTATGGCCTGGGCAGAAGCCATGTTGGGTAGGTGTAAGAAGATGGTTTTGGATAAGAAAAGGCATAAGTTGGAGGTGGATGCACTTTTCTAGAATTTTAGCGATTGGTGAGAGCAGAGCAATAGGGCAGAAGTTTGAGATGTTGGTGTTTTTGCCTCCTTTGTGAAGAGGAAGAATATAAGCTGACAGCCAGAGTTTAGAGGCATATGATTCCTTTATAGATGTTAATAATGATGCTGATTGGGAGAGCTATACCATCAGCAGCACATTTTTGGAAGGAGGAGGGAATATTTTCAGGAGCATTAGAGCAAGGTTTAAGTTTGGACAGAAGTCTTTTTATAAAGTTAGTGGAGACTGGTTTGAGCTCGAACATAAGGGGATGGTTATTAGGGGAGTTAGATGGAGAAGAGAGAGGGACTGGTGGGTTATTGCTGGGGAAAGTCTTGGTCAGGTCAGATATAGTTTCGATGAAAAATGAGTTAAATTCAGAGCTTAGTTCAAGGTCGGATTTACTAGGGTCAGGACAGGGGTTATTCTTGGAGCCAGGACTAAGAAGTGAGTTTATTGATTTCCAGAATTGCTTGGGGTTTTTGTTGTTATCAGACTGGAGCTTGATATAATAGGATTTTTTGTCCTTCGTGATTAGCTGTTTCGCTAGGTTATGGAGGTGTTTGTATTGGACAGTTTATTGTTTTGGTAAAGTTTCCATAATTTGTCCCTTTGGTGCATAATTTGCTTAGTATGTTTGGATAACCAAGGAGCTGTATTCATTTTTATCCTTTTGTGTTTTAGTGGGGCAAGAGAGTTTAGGGTGTCTAGGAAGCCAGAGTTGAAGTAGTCTATAACACTGTCAAGAGGAAGGGTTTTTAGAATTTGCCAGTCCATTTGTTTGAACATGTTTGAGACGGTTGTGGGGTTGAAGTTACTGAGGTTGCGAGTGAAAATGTATTGATGCTGGTGAGGTGAAGAGTTAGTTGCATGATGAATGACAGCTGGGAGGTGGTTGCTAATGGTGTCAGGAATTGTGCCAGAGTTGGTTATTTTATTTGGATTGGAGACTAGGATCCAATCAATAGTGGATCCAGGGGGGTTTGTTTTGTTAGGTCGGATAATAGGGAGGATTATTTGAGTAAATTATAAAGGTAACACTGAATAGGTTGTCAGCTCACATACTTCACCTCCTTCACAAACCATGCATTCATCACATAAGCCATCATATACAGAGGTACTCACATAATCTAGGATGATTCCACAATATAAACAAAAAATGATTGCCTTCAACAATTGGCTTAGTTTCTGATGTCATTCTAACGGGATCCAGTTCCCGTCAGTCTGGGATGACATGGTTGGTAGACCATGCTGCTTTGCCAGAGATAGTCTTCATCTGTCATCTCTAGGCTTTTGGTTACTGGCTAAAGCACTTGCCTCCCTCATAGTGCCTTTTTTAGGCAAGGTCTCAAGAACAAAATTTCTGATGTGAAAATATCATTCACAAATAAATTAAAGGTTATGCTGCTGAATGCTAGGAGTTTAAATCAAAATCTGTACTCTCTGGAAGCACTCCTCTCCCTGGAAGATATTGACATCTGTGCAATCACAGAAATTTGGTTCAGGGCAGCAGACAGTACCCCGGCCTTGCAAGGTCACAATGCCTTCCACACTTTTAGACTACAAAATGAACGCTTGAGGACCAAAGAAGGAGGAGTATCTATCTTCATCAAAGATAAATACATCTCTAGACAAGTTAGACAGGAAAACTCCATGGAGTACTCCAAGTTCAATTAACTGTGGGTAAGAGCTCCCCCCCAATTCATCGTTAGCTATAGGCCCCCTTCAATGAACCATGATACCCACACTGCTTATTTGGACCTACTTGAGTCAATCAAATTACGACCAACACTCTAGTCATGGATGATTTTAACCATCCCTTCTACCATGTTTAATTTACTGTTCCTAAATACTCACTAATCTAAATACATCCCTACTTACCAAACTTGAATCAATCTATCACAAGCAGTGGATAGCAAGATTTGCTGCTCAACAAACATATAAATCTCACCACTGTCTCTCCCTAAAATACCTACACTAGCTAGAACTACCTCACCTGCTTCTTCAAGCTCATCTGCAAACCATTCACTCCATTCTATATCAGTCACCCTTCTTCCCTGTTCTATCACCTCTCATCTCTAACTATTACCCTACCAGGCATCTACGAAGTGCAACCCAAGATCTGTTAAAGGTTCATAAACCCAATTCCAAGGCAAGCTGTAATCTATATAGCTATAATCCCTCTATTGCATGGAACAAACTCCCACTAGAAATAAGGAACCTTACTTACCCCAAACAATTTAAATTAGCTACCAAAGACTACTTTAAAAAACACTGGACCTGTGACTGTTCACAACCACCTTGACCACAACCAACTCACTTCAAACTGTATAACAATTACACACTACCCAATATAATAACTTACTCCCTTTACTTACTAAGAAATTCTCCTAAAATATTGTCTATACTCTGCTTAGTATTGTTAGATTGCCTAACCTACTGAAACTAAAACAATTAACTTCCTGTGTGTTACACTTTTTATCTTTTTTGATTTGTATTGTTTAATCTTGTCAACTACTTTATCACAATGGTAACCTTTTTGTATATTTCTATGAGTATAATAACCGTTATTAAAATGCTTTCTATATTGGAGCTTTTTTCCCCGGGCTTCAGCTCAGTCAGACAATCCCAGTCAACAAATGTAAAATAAATAAAAATAAATAAATAAATTCCTCCATTGACTGGGAAACTTACACGAGTATCAACATGCTTGCAGAAAGGTTCCTGGACTTTGTTAATACTAACACCCTGGTACAAATAGTATGCAGCCCCACAAGGGGCTCAAATATTCTCTAACTGTTCCTCATCAACATGGGTGACCACTGCACCACCACAAGTGTAAGACCCTCACTTGTTAAATCTGATCACAAATCAGTCACATTTGAAGTAGCTATAACACCTGAAACCCTCTTAGGCAAAATCAGGCTAAAAATTTTCACCAAAGCTAATTATACCCTCTTAAGCTATGGCATAAATAATTTCCAAGCTCCTGTTTTGACAAATGGCATTGACAACCTAAGCTGTACAAAAATGACCTGTACAATCACTTATACAAATGTGTATGTATGTATATATATATATATAGATATATATATATATATATGTGTATGTGTGTGTGTATACAACGACAACCACCAACCTTAACCAGTACCCAAGGCCACAAAATTCAATCAGACAGAAAATTCCAAACATACAAGTAGACCCAGAAAAAGCCGAATAATCCAGCACTGTGAAGTAAATATAACATTTATTCAAGGTACATAAGCGCTTTTGCAGTTACACTGCTTCTTCAGATCTGACATCTGAAGAAGCAGTGTAACTGTGAAAGCACTTATGTACCTTGAATAAATGTTATATTTACTTCACAGTGCTGGATTATTTGGCTTTTTCTGGGTTCACTTGTTTGTTTGCCATGTATTGACACTGCTGTACCTGACAGGATCAAAACAAGATCCTCAAGAAAAAACAAGTCTCCCTGGTGGACATCTAGCATTAATAAGTTATACAAGAGGAAGAATTTGCTATCTAAGAATAAAAAAGAAAGGTCCCAGCAGTGGATGAATACCTCCTATGCTTGAAAAACAAATAAGACAACTTGTAAAATCCTCTAAGGGCAACTTCACAAAAAAATTAGCAACCAGAGCTAAGGATAACCATAAGGCATTCTTCAGCGATATCCATAACCTAAAAGATAGGACCCAGACGTGTGCTGAACTGGCTGTGGATGGCATCACAAACACTGATCCTGCAAAAATAGCTAACCTATTAGCTGACAGGTCTGTTGAAAATTTCACCCCTATGTCCCCTTCAAACATTACACAAAGCAATCCCTCTACATCTCCTCCACCTTGTATCTTCAAAGGGCAAGTCATTAATGCTCTCTCCAAGGCATAAAACACAGCTTCTATGGGACCAGATGGCACCCCAGGTTTCATTTTAAATGGTCTAAAACATGAGTTAGGAACTCCATTAGGTACTCTCTTCACCCAAAGCCTGAGTACTGGTCTTGTCCCTGCTGAATGGAAAACAGCAACCTTCATCCCCCTTCATAAAGGGGGTACAGCAACAGACCATGGGAAGTACAGACCCATAAGCTTAAATAGATTTATCTGTAAAGCCATGGAATGAATCATTGTGGACCTTATAAATAAAGATATAGGTGATCTCCAAACTCTTGATCTCCCACAATTTTGTTTTGTCTTGTCAAATGTGGGTCATGCCTGTTAAACCTGGCGGACTTCTTTGAAAATGTCACCAGAGCCACAGACAAATTTGTGCATACAGCCAACCTTGACTTAGCCAAGGCCTTCGACACAATCTCACATTCAGCATCATTGATAAACTCTCTCAGTTGAATATCAACACTTATGTCATCAGGTGAGTTGCTAATTGGCTCACTGATGGATCACACTCAGTCAAAGTTGGGGGCATTACCTCAACCAGCACACCTGTCACCAGTGAGGTTCCACAGGGATCAGTGCTGGGCCCCCTATTGTTATGAATATACTTCTCAGAAGTTCAGGCCAAAACAGAGGGGCTGTGATTGACTAAGTTTGCTAACAACTGCAAATTATGTGTAATCAATGAATCCCCAAACAGTCCCGCAGTAGTGGTGCTGCGGTAGCGTTGTCGCCTCACAGCAAGACGTTGTCCCGTTCAATTCTCAGCTAGAGTGTCTTCTGTGTGGAGGCATGCGTGAATGAGCGTGCAAGTTGAAGGTTATGCGTCAGGGCTGGTAACTCAGCACGTAAAAATCCACTACCAAACATTAGCGGACTGGAGTTCCGCTGTGGTGACCCCTAACTGGGATAAGCCAAAAGACACAACAAATGAATCCCCAAACAATGTCAATGTACTTCAAGAGGGACTTATATATACCAGTGATTGGTGCCAAAGCCATGAACTCAAACTCAGATGCTAAAAAATACATCATCCCCTTTACTAAAAACAATAACCCTGCAGGCTATCATATAAATAATAGTACATTAAGTAACAACTCAGTAGTGACAGACATGGGAATGCAAGCTGGCTGGAGCCTAAACTTTGACCATTTGTCTACTGTGGTAAGGAAAGCATTTTACATTGCGTACCTTATTAGCAAGGGCATTTCCTCAACAGCAAAAGAAGTCATAACTCCCTGTACTCGACCCTCATCAGGCCAATAGGTGAGTACAATGCTTCCTTTGGTATGTACCTTACCACATACCTGCAGCAACTTGACAGACCTCAGAGATTTCTAACCAAGAAAATTCAGGGTCTTCAGCACATGTCATACATTGATAGACTGAAGTAACTGTCACTGTACTCAGTAGTGTACAGACAACTTAGAGGAGACTTGTGTCTGGCCTACAGAGCAATCTTGGATCCAAACCTAATGGAAATGCTGCACATTTGCAAGTCAAATGGGACAAGGGTCACCCGCTCCAGGGACCTTAACTTGGCCTGCAACATAATAGGACCTGCTGGAGAGACAGAGATGTCCTCAGAGGTTGCCACTCCTCTGGAATAGGCTAGCAATTCACATCAAACAGAAACTCTATATGACCCTGTTTAAGTGTAGCCTGGATGAATGGATGGGAAACCATAAATTCCTGCCAGAGATTTCACCTATGACCCTCCTAGGTATGGGCAGTCATTGCTAACTAAAATCTTGAGTTTTGGCAAGATTCGTTATATAGGGTTTCTCTAGTATTATATTGGGTACATGTGACTAGGCTGATAATGACCTTTGGGTCAATAGCCCAGTGCCCACCTATGAACCTATAGTGTCAGGTGTAAACAGTCCTTCCACCTAAAGGCAAATCTTAGTCCCTTTTGTGTTGTCTAGTTCTATACCATTTTTTACTGGAGCTTTCTATTTCTGGCAACATATGTGGTTGAATCTTTCCCCAATAGCTTCCATGGCTCTTTAAATGAGGGAAAGTCTTGGCCAATTAAAAGATGTGTTGTTAAGCACTAATGTTGCTACATGTAGCACTCTCCTCTTTCTATCTGTGTTTGAACTTATTCTGTTTTTTCCCCACATGCACATATTACTTCACTTTTCTGAGTACTAGCTGTTTTATGCTTTGAAGTACATAGTAATCATGCTCCCTGAATCCAGTCATCTTTGCATTTCTTTTTTTCCACCACATCTGTTACAGTTAGTAATAGCAAAGTAACAAAGCATTGATTCTCTGTTACAGTTAGTAATAGCAAAGTAACAAAACATTGATTCTCTGTTACAGTTAGTAATAGCAAAGTAACAAAACATTGATTCTCTGTTACAGTTAGTAATAGCAAAGTAACAAAACATTGATTCTCTGTTACAGTTAGTAATAGCAAAGTAACAAAACATTGATTCTCTGTTTCTAGTAGTTACAATTAGCCTGCAACAACAGATTACAGTTACACTTTCAGTACTGTCATATTCTAGGTGCATGATTTCAGGCAGGGGTTGTTGGATAGCATTAGTAGTTGTTACAGGTATAGTACTGTTGTAGTGACAGTACAGTGTTTAGCTATATGTCCTTTTCTAGAATATTTAACATGAAACCAACTCAGAAGGTAACAATTTTTTCCCTGTCTGCAGGCAAAGAAACATAATTAGATGAAGGTTTATTATTAGCCCTGGGTGCATGATGGTCAGATTTAGAATTTGGACTTTAATTTACTAACAGACATTCTGCTGCAACAATAAGCTGTTCAGAACACTTAGGGTTACTCTGGGGTACCCATTTTCTTAAGTCACTAGAGACTGCCAATTTAAATTCATCTACAGCTAAGATTTATAAACCTTCACTTATATTACATACACAAAGTTCTAGCTAGAATTTCAAAATATGCAATAAGTCAACCGTTTGAGACCTTACCTGTTTTTCCATAATGAATGTCCAGTTATGAAACTTAGAGGATGAAGCTCAAACCCTTGCCAAAACTTTGTTTCATTTATTTATTTTGCTGTATGCGTCAAAATCTTCTAAGCCATATATGCCTTTAAGTAGATTGTGGTTAAGTGTGATGGCAGAATTCTGGCCCACCCATCCTGAGGACAGTTTTCCTTAGCTCCGTTGCTTTTGAAAGTGACCAAGTAACCCTTCATGTCATTTTCCTTCCCTAGTTTCTTTAGATAGCTTCATGTGTCTTGGAATTACAGTGATGTGGGATGCTGGCCCATGACAGTGGAGACCCATTGTTGGATGATGGCTGCACTGCACATGTTTACTGAAGTGTTGTCTGGAGCTTGACCGAGGGTTGATAAGTGCTTACCTTCATTTCATGGGGAGTCTTCTTAGAACGTACTTGGACCTCAAATATTTTTTTTCCATTTTACACAGACCTTTGTAGCCAGAGTTAATGCCTTTATGGGGACAGGGGCTTCTAACAGTTCTTAAAATACCCCCTTTTTACTGCAGTGAGGATGTCTTTAACTACAGAAAATCTCTGTATGGTCTCATGGGTTTAACAGTTCTCCATTTTGTACTAAAAAGAATTTCATGCAATATGGTATGGTTTCCTACCACTTTAAGGATCAGCATTCTCTCTGAATGCTTACAACTGTTAAGCAGTCAGTTAATAATTACTGTTTAGGGCAGAGCTGGCATTTCTTGCCCTGGGCTGGAGGAAAAAAAAAACCCATGCAAAGAAATTAAGAAAATCATAGATGTAAAAGAAAAACTGATTTTCTGCCCCCTGGAATGCCCTTTGTAGTACTGTCCACTAAGTAATGTAGTGAGGGTGGGGAGAAGTAGGCAGAGTGCCAGGTGGGCACAACTGGTAGATGACAGCGTATTTGCCAGAACTGAAATGCCAGTAATACATTTGCACTCTTACATGAATTGTTTAGCACAAACATATACTGTGTGTGGCATAAACATAATCTAGCAAGCAGCTGCCACTTAGAATTGAGGGGGGATTCCAGATCGAGAGATGCCAGAGTAAGTTGGTGACACTTCTGTGTACATTATATAAAATGCCTTAAAAATTTCTGCTTTTAAACATGCCTTTAATAGTTCTTTTGATTTTAAAACCAGTTTATTTACAACAATGAAAAGAGAGCAGAGTTTTTATGCTTTTATTTATTTTTATTTATTTATTTTATTTAAATAAAAATAAATAAAAGCAGAAAAACTCTGCTCTTTTCATTGTTGTAAATAAACTGGTTTTAAATTCAAAAGAACTATATGTGTTTTATGCTGTTATCTACTGTTTTTGAATATATCCACAGATCTAAATATCGATGTCAATACTCGAGCAATATGGTTGTTCAGGTGGTCAGATAACTGCAGCTTTGCACTTTCCTCCACTCTCTTGGTTGTCCCAGTAAGCACCGAGGATGCTTTCAAAGTGTTAAATATAAAGTTATCATTTACAGGTCAGTAACAGAGCCTAATAAACTCCACCTGCATTTCTTCCTGTTCAAATACAGTGCTTTTACACATTGTGCTGAATTACATCTCCTGTACAAAGTATTAACTGAAGGCAGGAAAAAACAAGTACTATCCCCTTTCCAGCACTGTCTAGACCCCTGACAGAAATCTGCAAAAACTACAGATAAAACAGAACTGTATCTGCCACTTTAGTGTTGAAGCTAGGGTAAGGCTGCATCACTGCTAGCCATTTAGGCAGCCTGGTTGCTTCCAATTACCCAGAATTACGTTTCTCATTAGCACAGCTCTGTATAAGATTATACACGTACAAGTGCAAGGCCTGCACTGACTCATTTGTGTTATTGTCCAGGTCTCGCAAATCTTCTGATTAGATTGCAGCTTTACTTACCATTCCCCGTTATTCACTTGTCTGCCCTGACAGAGATTTCTCCCACTTAGGTTCATCTAAATGGACCTCATGCACAAGCACTCCATCAGCTGCCTGCCTTTAGTTCCTGCAGCAACCAGCTTAAAATGTATCTACAACAGCAACCAGAATGTAAATACACTAAATATGTAACTTAAATGTCTAACATATACCAACTGTTTATATCTGCACTACTGTGTTACTTCTTGTGGGTTAGATGTATATATATATATATATATATATATTATATGTCATATTATACATAAGTAACAAAGTAACATTTTAAAATTTCTCCTAACTGTGCATTACTGAAGCTTTTTAATTGATGCTACCATTAGTTTTTCATTCTCATTAACTAAGTTATGTCTGAAAACTATAATAATTAAACAAAGTAAAAATCAATAACATTATCAAGCACAGACCACTCACTAGGGAACCCATGCTCAGAAAGTGTCAAAGTCCATGGTATCATATAGTACCTCTCATAATCTACATTTGAGCCTGGGTAACAGCATGGTGTGGTCAGATTACTTTTCACTTGGACTGTGCCTGCAAATGTTTACTTCTGATCTTTGCACCACCTGGTCTAGAAAGGATAAATTCTATTGCATTTCTGGCACTGTCTCAACCCTTGACAGAAATCTACAAAAACTACAGATAATGCTGTGTTGTATCTGCCACTTTAGGGTTGGAGCTGGGGTGAGGCTCCATCATTGCCACCCATTTAGGTAGCCTGGCTGTTTCCAATTGCCCAGATTTACAATTCTCATTAGTAAAGTTCTGCATAAGATTATACACATGGACAAACTCTTTCCATAAATTACATCAGTGATCTTATAAATGTTATAACTGTTCGATTTCCCTTCCCAAAATCATACAATGATTGAGAAAGTAGGCTGCAGTTCCCATATATTGCAGAAGCTAAGTGTAAACCATTCTTAGAATAATCTCTTTTCGAGGCTTATAATATGAGATAGGATAATCTCCACATGTTTTCAAGTTGACAGCATTATTCCTGATGAAACAGATACAATTGCAGTGTGTGCAGGGGGCTTTGGGTTAACTGTGGCTGACAAATTATGAGGTGAGTGTTGCCCTTTGGGCAAACATGATGAAAATGACTGACTGAAACTGCTATTCATCAGATAACAAGTCTGCATATTACTAATGCTACTGCTTGGGGGGGGGGTACAAAACCATTGCCTATGTGTGCTTTCAGGACTTTTACTTTGGCCACATAATGTGAATACAGGATTCACTAGAGAAGACACTGACACTAGGAAGCACTAAAAACAAAATAGGAGGAGGCAGCAGACGCTAAGGTGGACAAACATTATTACTCAGGTAGTGAATATGAATTTGTAAGAACTTAAAGAAGTACTGATTGACAGAGAAGCCTGGTGTATTTAAGTCCATAAGGTCATGAAGAGTATGATCTGACTAAATGACAAAGCGACAACAATGTATATGTATAGGTTTCTTAGCCAGGATAGAGTGCCAATCCAAATGGACACATTTCAGGTTAATTTACTTGCTTGGGGTCATACAGTAAGCAAATGAAAGCTGTGATAATTAAACCCAAGACTGTTGTAGGGCACTAGCATATCAGCCATAGTCTTGAGCTTTGGCACCAAACTTCTAGAAAAAAAATGGTGCATGACTTCCAGAAGAATGTTGTCCATTACTGTCAATTCCTTGGTGAGGTCATGAAGCCCAGAGATGATGCTCTGTTAGGTCTCATGAGGACTATGGTGGGACATGTCTCTGACATATCCACATCCATACAGAGAGCAGTAAATGCCATCATGACTGCTCCGTCCAGCAGTGTTATCTGTGTTGGGGGTGGGTATTGGGTTGTACCATTGAGATGCCATCTCAAGGTACATAGTCTGGTCCTGCAAATCTAGGTATATGTCATTCCACTGCACTCTGTCATGGTGGGAGACACCTGCCAGGTTCCTGGGACAAGATATCTTACCAGCAGACTCCATTTAGGTCCTGCTCCTGAAGTAGCACAACATTTCTGTCTTAGAAAGCTTATAGCCCTCCACAGTAAGCCAGCACAATACCCCAAGATCATGATAGTATCATGCCACACCCGCCGTCACTGGAGAGGGTTGTGTCTGACACACAGTACCTCTTGTCATGAGTCTCTTACCTCTGCCACCTATGACATGTCCACCCACATAGGCTGTGACATCAGCTATGCATCATTGTGTCTCATTTTGCAATTGTGTAAATCATAACCATAGCCCATGGCACCCTACCTTCTCTGTTGCATTTCTGAAAATGTCTGATGCACAGTGTGATTCTACCATGAAATGCTCAACATAGCCTTTATGTAATATTGTATGCATCATGTTTCATCTGTGTTACATTACACTGCCATTGTGTACTCACCAAGAACCATGGAGCTGGACTAGACTATTGCTTCTCCTTCACAGCTGTGTACTGTGCTTGTCACTGCCTGTGGGTGTGGTGTGTATGCTGTCTCTGAGACTCATTGTTATTACTGGATGATATTGGTGCCTTGGCTGTGGCAAGGCTGGCTGTAGCCAGTCCAGAAGCTCCCTAGAAGTATGACTGGTCTCCATGTTTCCTAGTAAGCTGAACATTGTCTGTGATGTTCCTAGTTTGTATGTGGGCAGTGTTATTTATTTTCCATTTGATAATTGAGGCAGAAAATTGATCCACTTGGATCATTGTCTGATTCAGCCTGGGATTGTATAATAAACAATCATGATGACACAATACATCATGTAAACATTTTCTTGTAGCAAACAAGTCTTCTACAAATCAACTAACAGATCCAAAGCTATTAACAGCATTAGCATTAAGCAATGTAATCTGTAGGTCACGCACAAATTGTTTGTGCTATAAGCAAGTTTTCTACAGATAAGTTGATAAAGTTATAAGTTTTAGCAGGCCTACTGTCCAAAATAACTACTTAATTAATACCCACAATATACAGTATTATTGATATGCAGTATCACTTGCACAACAGGTAGCACACTTGCCTTAGGTGCAGAAGGACCACAAGGCTGTGGGTTCTATTCCCACTCCACGTGAATTAATTTTGTGTCACTTAGTATGCGGTCCTTCAGCTGCGAAATTAAACTGAGGTCCCATCTCAAGTCTTGAGTTAGTGATAGCTTGGGTGCATATAAAAGATCCAACTGCACTTATCAAAAAGAGGGTCCTTATTCATTTACATAATGTATTATTTATAAATTTACATTTTTACCTATTTGTAACTGTACATATTTACAAATGTACATATTTACAAAATTACTCAGGAGTTTATATAATTACATCATTATACATTGTATAAAAAAAGAAAAATTGTCAATTTTGTGGTATCTTTATACACTTTTCTTCATACTAGACACCCACTCTTTTTCCATAACTACCATCTGGTTTTTATTAATATTATTGGCAGTATCCCTTCCCATTAAACATAATTGTATTTAGTCTCTCATTTCAAATGACACATTTTTGTCCATTCTTATTTTATATTGGTTTCTATTCTTATACTGTCCATATTCAATCATATCCATATTTATATTACTCTCTTTTAAGTCTCAAAAAACATCTTCACATAGTTTCTCCCATAATTTCTTCACCCTCTTACATTTAAAAAAAACATGTTCTATGGCTTCTTCTTCACCACAATATAGACACATTCTCTCACTTTTCTTTCTATAAGTCATGTTTGCTTTCACTTGTAATTTATTTATTCCCAATCTCCATAAACATCTTGGTATTCTACTTTATTACTGCACCATTTATTTATTTTTTATAGCTTTAATCCTTTCCTCTAGTAACTTTCCATGTGGATTAACACACTAATATTGTCTCGTTATATTTTTATACCACGTTTTTCAATCTTCGACTATTTCATCCATCTTTATTTCCACATTTTACCTTTTCTTGATAATTTTCTATTTCCTCATTAAAACAATCTTTTTTCCTTTATTTCTTATTTCCCAAAATTCTTCGCACTAATATACAATTTTATTTTTCAATTTTTCTCATTTATCCATTTAAATACTTTTTACAAATATAAAGGTATTGCAAACATCACTGATTTAACAAACCTAGCCCCCCTCTTTCCTTGTTCATATTCAATTCTCCCCATATACTTTTAGTAATTGTTTCTCATATACTGTTGGAATCACAAAAACACTTGATAAATATGCTATTTTCCTATTAAAACTGAATTTATCAAGTTCACTTTTTCTTATATCTAATCTATATATTTTGCATTGCAACAAATTTCTTTTAATTCATTTAATAATTGTCCCACTGTATTCTATTCTATTTTATTTACCAAAATGTATACCCAACACAGACATTTCTTCCATTGTGAAATATATGCCTCATATTTTTGCTTCCATTCCTTTGCCTTTGCTTTTATTTAATGACATGCTGATTTTTAAACATTCTGCTTCACAAAATATATTTTCTCTCATCCATACATTATTTTTATTTGTTATAATAATAATACCATCTGCATATGTCATCAAAACTTTAATTCCTATACCTGTTTGCATTACATATTTTGTATTCTTAATTTTTCAATTCATCTCACTAAATACCATAGTCATAACTAAAGCAAGTAAAATGCAGTTCATTGGATAGCCTTGTCTTATATCATTTGTCATCTATATTCTCTTACTTAGTCAATCATTTACCTTTTTCTTCTTTCAGATTTTCCCGGTTAGGGATTGTCACAGCAAATCACCTGTCCGCTCATGATTGGCAGTGGAGTTTTACAGTGTTGCCTTGCCAGCCCGGCGCTCAACTTTCCACAAAAGGCACACACACGCACACACTAACACATAGGGCCAATTTAGAGTGTCCAATCCACCTACAGCATGTCTTTGGGATGTGGGAGGAAACCGGACCACCCGGGGGAAACCCATACGACCACAGGGAGGACATGCAGACTCTGCACAGAAGGCACCCCAAGTCAACCATTTACCAATATTCTTATTTTATTATTACCATATGCTGTCATATAAACTTTCTTAATTTTATTACTAAAATTATATATTTTCATTAATTTCCATAGCATCTCACATTATACTGCAACAAAAGCTTTATTAATATCACCTACCATACGCTGAATATCCTATCCTCTCTTTTATTTATAATATCCACAATTCTCTTATTATCATTAGTAATTATTGACACCCCTTTCCTTTAGTACCATATAAACTTTATTCTGTTAAATATGCCATCTTATTTTCCCATCTTTTCTGTATTATTTTCATACATATCTTGTAATCTTTATAATTTAATACTATTTGTCTCCAAGTTTTTTATATTCTTTCTCTCTTTTTTGCATATGAATTTTAATATTTCATTTTATAATACTTAGTGATTAAAACCTTCATTTAACCATTCACTCAAAACATATAAAATATTATTTTTTGCACTTATTACATTTTTATATATTTCAAGACCTATTCCATCTGGACCTGCTGCCCAATCTATGTTTAACTGTTTAAGTAATTTATTCAGTTCTCATTTAATTTCCAACTTCCTTATTCATTTGCCCTTTTTTAACTTCCCATATTTTATTACATTATATCTCTTTTAGTTTCTTAAATGTTTCTTGTACATAACTGCAATTTCCATTATTTGAGATTGGCTTTTTTTTAACCTCTCATTTTTTGCCTTTCATTTTTTTCATTATTAGTTCATCATTAGTTCAGAAACACATGAATCATCAGAGACCATACAGGTGCAACTAACCATAGGCAAAACTGCTATACAACTGGTAGCATGTTACAGACCACCCTCCCAATCTCAAGAACTCCACTCAGCCTTCCTGAAGACATTGGAGGATATGAATGTATCACAAAATACCATCATACTGGGAGACTTCAACTACCCAAACATAGATTGGGTACATTATTCTAGCCCTAATACCCTAGCCCAAAGGTTCCTGGAATTCATAAATTCAAATGCACTGGAACAATTAGTCACCTCTCCCACTAGGGGAGATAATATACTAGACCTGATCATCACAAACATGGGGACAAAATGCTCCACACCGAAAGTATACCCCTCACTAGTGAGATCTGACCACAAACTAATCACCCTGGATATACATATCCCACCTCCACCCCCAGCAAAAAAGGCCACAGTGAAAAACTTCTCAAAAGCAGACTTCACTCTTCTTAAGACTGAGATGGTATCCTTTAAGCCCATTGTGCCAGTGGATACCACATCCCACAATGCCGAATCCTTCACAAATGCTTTCTATGGACATCTCCAAGAATGCATGGATCATGCAATCCCAAACAAATCCAAGTCCCTCTCCACCAAAGGTAAGCGTCCTGTCTGGTGGACCTCAGCCATAAACAAATTGTATAACAAAAGAAGGAAGCTACTGCACGTCAGAGCAAAATCCCATGAAGGGAAGACATCTCTGATCAACATTAGCAGAAAACTACGTTCTCTCATAAAAACATCCAAGGCCAACTTTGAGAGAAAAATCGCTAAGGACACTAAAGATAACCACAAAGCCTTCTTCAGCTATGTTAGAAACCTGGGCGGAAACCCTCAGATATGCTCCGAGTTGGTTCACAAAAATAAAAAATACACTGAACCCACAAATATTGCCAACATTCTGGCTGACAGGTTCAGTGCAAATTTCTCCCCTCCTTCACCCCCAAAAGAAGAAATACTTATCCCAGCTGAATGTAATCTCCCTGTCATCTCAGATGTTCAAGTGAGAACCGCCCTAAACAAAGCAAAAAACACAGCATCAATGGGACCTGAAGGTATCCTGGGTTGCGTGCTACGTGAACTCCAAGAGGAGCTAAACCCGCACATAAAAATGCTATTTAACCTTAGCCTTACTTCGGGATATGTACCTGAATACTGGCGTACAGCAACAGTGGTCCCACTCCACAAGGGGGGTGCCTCTACAGACCCTGGAAACTACCACCCCATAAGCTTAACCAGCCTGGTCTGCAAAGCTATGGAAAGAATCATTATGGAACTCATAAACAGAGACATAGGGGACCTACAGACACTTGACCCCACCCAGTTCGGCTTTGTAAAGGGCAGATCTTGCCTTTTAAACCTGGCTGACATTTTCAAAACAGTCACTAGAGCCATTGACGAGGGCAAAGCAGTCCATACAGCATACCTGGACTTGGCTAAGGCCTTCGACACAATACCCTACTCAGGCATCATAGATAAGCTCAACAGCTTAAATGTAAACCCTTATGTCACTAGATGGGTTGCAAACTGGCTAAAGGACAGAACCCATAAAGTTAAAATCACTGGAGCAATGTCAGACTCAAAGCCAGTCACAAGTGGTGTCCCACAGGGATCTGTCCTGGGACTCCTCTTGTTCGGCATTTATTTCTCAGATGTTAAAGCAAACACGGGAGGGCTGTGGCTGACAAAGTTTGCAGATGACTGCAAACTAGGCACCATAGTCGATACACCAGCAGAGACACACATCCTACAAAAAGGCCTCACAGAAATGGACAACTGGTGCCGGAGTCACGGCCTTAAACTAAATGCCAAAAAATGTATAGTCATCCCCTTTGGGAAAAACAAAGTACCCACAAATTATCACATAGACAGCAACCCACTGAGTACTGAAAAAGTAATCAGAGACCTAGAGACCCAAGTTGGCTGCGACCTCTCATTTGATACCCACGTTGCCAAAGTGGTTAGAAAAACATTCTACCTTGCACACCTCATCATGAAGGGATTCACATCCAGATCCAAGGATGTCATTGTACCCCTATATTCCTCCCTCATCAGACCCATGATTGAGTACAATGCCCCATTTGGTATGTACCTCACCCAGCATTTGCAACAGCTGGAGAGACCACAAAAGTACCTCACCAAGAGGATCAAGGGTCTCCAACATATGTCTTATTCTGCCAGACTAAAGAAACTTCAGCTCTATTCAGTATCATACCGCCTGCTCAGAGGTGATCTCTGCCTGACGTACAAGGCCAGGTCCAATCAGGATCTGATGGACATGCTCCACCTCAAAAAAATCCAAGTCCATCAGGACCACAAGAGCTAAAGACTTAAACCTTGGCACAAGTATGAATAGGACATGCTGGAGGGATAGATTCATAACCCAGAGGCTTCCCATGCTTTGGAACAAGATCCCTGTTCGTATTAGGCAGAGCCCCTCACTGACTCTCTTCAAGAGAAATCTTGATGAGTGGATGGGAGATCGTAAGTTTACCCCAGGGATCACATCTGTGTCACTGCTAGACAGGGGCACAGTAAACTAATTCTATTATATAAGGGGACCTTCATTGTGTCACTACTAGACACAGTATTCTAAATTTATTCTGTACATTTTAGTACCATTTCATGGGGTGGCAAATGCCACATCACTATGGCTAGGCTTACAAATGCCCCAGGGCAGATAGCCTAGTACTATACTATGAAACTATGAAACTATTATGCTACTATTCTCTTTCACTACTTTGCTTAAATATGCTGATATTTCTTCCTTTCCCTTGTAGTAAATACCTATATGTATATCTTAATTCCTTATTTTTTTTTCAGATTTTCATTTATATACTTCTTTCCCTTGATCATAATATTCTCTCTCACTCTTTTCTAAATTTTCAAAAGGATTTTTATATATTTTGACAGGGTCTATATTGTATCCTCGAACGCTTAAAAAAGTGAACGCTGATTGATCGAACTTATTTTCGCGAAACTGCAAAATATCGAAGCAGCAGAAACTCGAATTTTTTCCTAGGGAAAGAATTCGGTTGTCCATTTCTGTTGCTTCGGTATTTTAAGTGTTATGGTGGAAAGTTACTGGTCAGATTCAGGTAAGTGTGCGACTGTGTGGATGTGAGTGTTAGGGTGATTTAGGTGAGTTAGGATTAGGGCTCGGGTTAGGTGTGTGTGCGATTGAGTGGACATGAGGGTTAGGGCAGATTTAAGTAAGTTAGGGTTAGGGAGCCGGTGAGGTGAGTGTGCGATAGTGACAGACCTTAGGGTTAGGGTTTGGGTTAAGGCAAGTGGGTAGTTAGTGGTGTGTGCATAGTTTAGTGTAGGGTTAGGTATCAGATTTTAGGTGTATGTGTGTGGATTTCTGTTTGTTTGGTGTGCTTGTGTTGTGTGTATGTGTTTTGGATCAGCGATTTTTTTCCCTGGGAAAAAAAAATCGCTGATCTGACAGTTCGAGATTGTAAGCTTTCGCTTAAATTAGGTCGATCAATCAGCGTTCGCTTTTTTAAGCATTTGATGATATAATATAGACCCTTTTGACATATCCTTACTTTCCTATCTTTCTTCTCTTACTTGGCCATTGTAAACAAATTTATTTTATATTTTCTTTTAAAACAGATGCACCATTCTGACCAACTAACATAAAATATTCTCATAGTAGCATGATTTCTTCATAATTGTGTATTTAATTCCTTTCCTTTTTCACTCCAGTCTTTCTCATTTGTTCTTTTTATACCCTTTCCTATTCTAGTATATTCATTATTTTCATTTACTTCCGTCCATAATGCCAAATGTTCTGTAGATCCAGTTACCACAGCTTCTTCTTCTGTTATACGTATTCCTTCAGATATTATAAAATAATCAGTCTCAGATTTTAGCATACCTATTCCATATATCCATAATTTTCTATTCCATATTATCATTTTGCCATATTTCATAACTTCTCTCCTTTTCTGTACATCTTTTCCATTCTTTTAACTATTACCCCTTAAACCACACCTAAAACCTTCTGTTGTTATACTATCCATATTTCCTACTACATAATCTATCATCTTTTGAAATAAATCTTCACTTTCTTTACAAATAACAAGTATATATAGCTATAATTATATATACCTTTCTTTGCCATCTTAAACCTATCTTAGTCTTCCCATTCTAACTAAAGTTATATCTATTATCTTTGCTACTGTCCTACATAGTACAGCTATTCATGAACAACACTCATGTCCCAAATTCCATATTGCCTCCCCATTTCATATTTATTCTGTTTGCAATCTTTTTTCATTTGTTAAGAAATTGTATATCTTACAAGACAATCATATTTACAGCACATTAATTACATAATTCTAAAATCCATATCCTTCTTATTTTTTCCATACTATTTACATTTACTGAAATGATTCTTAAGATAATTACTGTCTCTTTTTCCTTAATTTAAAGGTTTCTCTTTTCCTTAATTTAAAGCAAGCCATTTTCTTTTATACTATTTTTTCAAATACATTGCTTTCTCATCCATTTCCTGTCTTCTTTTCTTTTAAATTTATGCTTTTGAATTTATTTCCTTTTTTTATCTTTTACTCTTCTCCCAATATAATTCTTTTTTTCCCTTTACCACTTTCCAACTTATATCTTCTTTGCCACTAACTGCACAATATATTCCTATTCCCAATTCCTGTTCTTTTTTTATTATTGTCATCCTTTTCTTTTTACAAGTTTTCTTGTGTTCCTATCAGTAATTCTTTAATTATATATTGTTCTTTATCCCTCCCCCTTATTTTTACTGTTTGTATCATTATAATTTTCTTTACAATTAATACATAAATGTCCCTTTTTTGCATTTGTAACATTCAAGTTCACATTTCTTTGCATCATGTCATATTTTCCAATATAACTATATATCACACTTGTTCTCTAAATGTCCTTCTCTCCCCAAAAAAAAAGTTCTTTGTTGTCCCCAACATCTTACCACAGCTGTCTTTCCTTCATCATTTATAATACTTGCAATATGCACATTTACCATTTCCAATTTTAAAACAGCTTTACAATCCCACCCCCAGTCCATAAACCCCTGTTATCATAAACACTTGAAATGTCCATTACTTCTTTACAAATATTTTTAAATGCTCTTTCAAAGTATCTCTTTCCATATCTGTTCAAAACTGTATATCTTATTTTCTGTCTCTCAAAAAAAAGCTTTTACCACATAATCATTCAATGAATTGTCATTTTTGTCTCTTGTCATATTCACACAACAACATTTCTGTACCCTGAACAGTCTCAAAAAAAATGACACAAAAAGTCTATTTATTAAAATAAAGGCTCTTACCGCTTGAATTTTCACACCTGAAAAAAGTATTAGAGTGTCCCATACATCATATCAGTCCACTTCCTTATTTCCTTTACTTTGTATTTTCACCATGAATTTTCTTTTCATACTGCCCTCTTTTTTTCTGCTCTCCATAACTACTTGTCTCAGCATATGTTTTTATTTTCTCAGTGATGACCCCTTCAAAATATCCTCCAAATCTTCACCTTGTATTTTCTTCATTATTTCACCCCAAGAAATATCATTTTCTGGTTTGATCTGATCAAGCATGTCATTTAATATATCATCCCTCAACCTTCTCGACTGGATGGTTGTAACAAGACACTCCTCCCTGCCCATCTGCTGTGACTTAGCAAGCTATTCTTTTTGGAAACCCACTTCTAAATCCTCCATAAATCCACAGACCTCTTCCTTTGAACTGACGTTCACCTCCACTGGATCTACTACTTTCTCCATGTCACACACCATCCTCCAAGCCATCGGTGCACTGGGATGTGGGTATGTACTCAAACTGTAAAAGTAATGAGTAGGGAAGTTCTCCAATTCCCTGAGCAAAATATCCCCCTAGCTATATAAATACCTCCTCAGATCTCCCATGAAAAGAGGCCACTAGTCTACAAGGAATTGAACCAGTACTTCACAGAATAAATCAGTGCATTTCCATACTGTGCTATCTTTAGAAAAATCATACAGCAAGTGCTAAAAACACACTCATCTTTTACAGATAAACCTAGAATTGTACTTAGCATCATATTCAAAGCAAAGTGTTACATACAGTGGACATTGTTATAGCACAATAATGTGAACTTTAACTGAACCATGTGAGCATAAACCTCTACCTTTCAAAATTTTCAGTATTTTTGCTGAATGTCTTCTCAGAGTCTGCCTGTAATGCCACACGCCTTCATACAGCATCTTTCTTGATCTGTCCCCTCCAACCTGTGTGCTAATGTAGTCCATCACCAGTATGAACAGCAGTGGGCTCAAAACTGAACCCTGGTGTACCCCACTCTCACTGGGACCCCCCTCTGTAAGGCCAAACACTGTTTCTACTTGAGTCATTGGGTCCTTGTACATAGCCTGCACTAATTCTACCAATGTCTCTGGGACTTCAAACCACTGCAGTACTGCCCAGATCAGCTTTCTTAGGACCTTGTCATATGCTTTCTCCAAGTCTAGGAATGCCCAGTTGGACTCTCTCCTCATCTCTAACTTCTTCTCAAGTATCTGTCTCACTGCAAACATCGAGTCAATTGTATTACATCCTGATCTGGATCCAAACTGCTCATCTCCCATCTTATATTCTACTCTGCATATCCGTTTATCAATCACCATCTCCAGAACTTTCATGCAATGTGATGGGAGTTTGATGTCTCTGTACATGCCCACAGTTGTGGATGTCCCCTTTGTTCTTGTCCACTGGCATAAGAATGCTTATTCTCCAGTCATCTGGAATATGCCTCTCTCTCCACACTGTTATGAGTATCCTCAGGAGCCACTTCTCCCCTATCTTACCCAGCGTCTTTATCATATCTGCTGTAACCTCATCTGAGCCTGCTGCTTTCCCTGACTTCATTTTCCTTATTGCTGTTCTTACTTCTTCTAGGGTGGGCACCTCTTCTTCACTCACCATAGGCTGTTTCTGGGGCAGTACACCTTCTGTGGGGTTTTCTTCATTCAGATGCTGCTGGAGATACTCCTTCCATCTGCCCTTGATGCCCTGTGGACTGGTGAGCGGGTTGCTGCTGGCATCCCTTATGAAGGGTGTCTGACTATCTTCTTTATCTTTTGTGTCTTTGCCTTGCAACCTGATATCGTTTCTTTGTGCCCCTTACTGAGTCACTTTCCATAAGTTGGTAGAGTGCTTCTGATGCCCTATTCTTTGCTATTGCAACTTCTTTCTTAGCTTGTTAGCCAACCAGTAGTCCTTCCTGGCCTGGTCAGTCTTTTCTATCGCCCACTTCTTCTTGCACTCCTTCTTTCTTTTGATGACTTCCTGGACTTCTGCATTCCACCACCAGCTTTCCTTATATACTTTATTTCCATACTTGGCTCGGCCACATATCTTTTCTGTAGTCCTAACACATGCTGTTCTTAGATGCTGTCATTTTTGCTCATCTCCACCTATTTTCTCCTCTTCTTGAGGTTCTAGAGCCCTCAGTAATTCCTTGAACTGTTGCACTTTCTCTCCAGTCAACTTCCAGGTTTCAAGCCTGGCCTCTGTTGACCTTAGAGCCTTCTCTGGCCACTGCTTGCAGCTGATTGTGGCAACTAGTGGTTTATGCTGTGGGCTGACAGTTTCAATGGGGATGACTTTGCAATCATGGATTCTACCTCAGTGTCTTTTCCTTACTAGGAGGAAGTCTACCTGAGTTGCATGTTGGCTACTCTTGTATGTGATCTTGTGGCTGTCTCTCTTTCTGAACCATGTGTTGGCTACTATTAAGCCACTTCCCAGACAGAAGTCCAGAATGGCTTCTCCTTCTTTATTCCTGTTGCCCCACCCATGTGGACCAATGCAGTCTTCATATCCAGTTCTGTCTGTCGCAATATGTGCATTCAAGTCACCCATTATCAACACCAATTCAGGTTGTCCTGCATTATCTAGTAGGTCCTGCAACTGCTGTCTGAATGCACTCTTTTCCTCACTATCACAACCCTGCTGTGGGGCATAGGCTGAGATTATGAAAACTGCCCTATCATTACACTGGAGTCTGACTGCCATGAACCTGTCATTAATTCTGATGATATCCCTCACTGCCTTCTGAAGCCTCTCTCTCACCACAATTCCTATACCATTTATAGCCTGTCCCCCTCCTGAGTAGTAGAGTCTGGATCCCAAGCCAAGTGGCTTTGCGCACTGCCCTTCCATCTTGTCTCTTGGATACATAGGATGTCCAGCATCCTGCATTAAGTGTAGCAATTCTCAGTTCATGTTTGACAGGTTGGTTGGTTTTACTCCAGCTTTCGTTCAACAGAACTATCCCAGGTAACACAGGCTGGACAACTAGACACTGGCTGTTCAGTAACTTATTGACCCAGGGCTGCTGGGCTTTATGGCAGGCACACATGGACAATAGGGGTACATATACCCCTCCCACTGTTAGCATGGGTCAGAGTAGTCCAGGTCCTCAGTCCACTTATCACCGGTAACTACCCATGGCCATATTGGCGACATTAATCAACATGACTGAATCACCTAGAGCCATATTTTACACTGTCGAGTGGCTATCCCTGCCACGGCATGCAGTCTGTGATCCATGTTCTCCTATCTTGAGGATACTGAGCACCACAGTAGATGCCCGAAGTGGTTGGTCTGTACAAGTCTTCCCCCTATAGGGCATCATGTAGAGTCTGCACTGCTTCCCACAGCTCCATTCATTGGTGAGTTTGAGATGGAAATATTTAGCATGTTTTCCGGACATGGGAGGAACCCCATGTAGACACAGGGAAAATATGCAAACTCCAGGCATTGGTCGGAGGTCAGGATATGTGTGTGTGTGTGTGTGTGTGTGTGTGTGTGTGTGTGTGTGTGTGTGTGTGTGTGTGTGTGTGTGTGTGTGTGTGTGTGTGTGTGTGTGTGTGTGTGTGTGTATATATATATATATATATATATATATATATATATATATTTATATATATATGGGATCCGTACAGATGCTCGACTGCATCTTTCACCGAATCCCAATTTGGTGAGGATACTTGCATGAAAGTGCTGTTCACCGAAGCAGCACTTTCACGTAACCATGCTTGTTGTTCCAGTCGTACCACGGTGCTGTAAGGAAAAATTCCGTTTTCCCCACTGTAGTGCGACCTCGGAGTGAGAATATTAAAGTATAAGGGGTGCAGGGAGGCTTGCCTCCCTTGCATTCAAGTAGAGTTTGTTTTTGGGGGGTTTTTTGACATACTTTTAACGAAAAAGCTTTTTCGATGAAAGCACTTTCTTTAAAGTGTGTTTGGTAGTAATGGATTCGGGCTTTTGATCTTTCGATCAAAAGTCATAGATACATATATATCTAAGTACATATATCCTATGTATCCTCTGTACTTGGTACTTTTCTCATGTTGAACCCCATGTAATGTCTATGTATATCCTCATTCTCTGTTAAATATGTATGTGGAGCTTTTCTCCCCAGGACTCCATTG